>NC_052311.1:30949847-31249847 GCF_016432855.1 Salvelinus namaycush
GGGACATATACACAAACTCATCCATGGGCTGAGGCTTGCAGAGGGATGTGAGGAAGAAGACATTGACAGTCTTTCTACTGTCACCAGTTAAGCACCGAGGTGTTGATCAGAAGAACCCAGTTGAAGTTTATGTTGAATAACATATGTCTTTAAGGGATTGTATAACTTTTACTATGGGGCAACATGTATGGGTTAACAACAATTGCGTGATATGTGCAGGAGGACTATGTTTTATACAGTAATGTTTCACAAATAATGAATAAAGGCAAAAGACACCATTGATTTGGTTTATTCATGTCAAGAAAAAGTACACTCTAGCTGTAACATTGTATAATATTTACAGAGTTTGTTATGAAAAGAGTTCACTATTCATATCCATAGCCTTGTGCTGAGAATATCGAACCCTCTTGTGTCTTCGATCCTACTCCATCCTTGTCATTGTCTCCCCTCACATTAGGGGGAAGGTCGTGGCACAAAAGTTACATTCCTAGCCCCTCTCATGTAGTCAATCAACTCTCCTAGGTGTAGAAGTGTAGATTGGTCCCACATCGAAAGCCAGACCCATGGAACATGATCTTTGATACCTTTCCTTTCCCTGTTACATGTCAAAGAGGTATCCAGAGCGGTGTTCATCCATTGTACATACTGCAGCAGCAGGGTTGAAGTTTTCACTTTGCATACTCTTTAGAATGTTTAAAAGGCAGTGTGCTCACACTGACCCTGGGGACCTACCATTTGGCGACTGCCCAAGAGACAGTCCCCACCATGCACTCTTTAGTAACTGTATCATAGTATGCATCTCTTCCACTACACGTATGCAAGTCCCCTTGCTTTGACCACCAGGTATGGCCTAGGTCTAGCCATCAGGTACCCTCCTGGGTAATTTGCAATCATGTCTTCTATAATTTTTGCTGGTTGACTGTATTCCCACTCTAGGAAGTCGGTGCATTTGTAACGGCCTCCAGTGACATATATGGCGAATGAGATAATGTCACAATCCCCTGTCTTCATCATACATGAACACACTCCTCCGGGCTCCGCTCCACGGTAGTCCGCTATGGCAAAAGCTCCCACCTTCACCTCGGGTCATTGAGGAAAGATATCATTTGTTCCTCAGATACGGAACCCCACCAGTGGTCACCAGTGACTCTACAAATGAAAGCCATGATCTGTCCAATAGAGGCCAGTTTCCATAGGTCACTTCATCCCAGTCATTTCGATACACACTTGATATTTCTTCCCCAGTGCTGAGAGAGGCAAACTGTTAACAGATCCTAAGAACAGACCTTGCTATTTAACTGCCTCCCTGTAATGCTCGGTTGGGTAAACAGAGAGTTGGAAGCACAGAAACAGTTGGACGAGTGCCCAGAGCTGGATAAAAAATAGAGCCGTTGCCTAGGTGAGGAAGATAAACAGACAGGGCTGGAGAAAGTAAGCCTGTGTGTACAGCACAGACAAGGTTGGATGAGCCTGTGGGACAGCATAGACAAGGTTGGATGAGTGCCCAGGTGACGGGAAGATAAACAGACAGGGATGGAGAAAGTAAGCCTGTGTGGGCAGCACAGACAAGGTTGGATGAGCCTGTGTGTACAGCACAGACAAGGTTGGATGAGCCTGTGTGGACAGCATAGACAAGGTTGGATGAGTGCCCAGGTGACGGGAAGATAAACAGACAGGGATGGAGAAAGTAAGCCTGTGTGGACAGCACAGACAAGTGGGAGCATGTGTGGACAGCACAGACAAGGTTGGATGAGTGCCCAGGGCTGGATAAACAAGTAGAGCTGTTGCCTAGGTGACGGAAGATAAACAGACAGGGTTGGAGAAAGTAAGCCTGTGTGGACAGCACAGAAACAGTTGGACGAGTGCCAAGGTCTGGATAAACAAGTAGAGACTTGCCCAGGTGTGGGGAGATACACAGACCGGGCTGGAGAGAAAGTAAGCCTGTGTGGACACAACAGCACCTAAAGATGAGTGGTAGACGAGTAGCTAAACACCCTATCTGGATGAATGGTAATGTGTGGATTTAGAGACAAGGTTGGATGAGTGCCCAGGGCTGGATAAACAAGTAGAGACTTGCCCAGGTGGGGGAGATACACAAGACAGGGCTGAGAAAGTAAGCCTGTGTGGACACAACAGCCACTGTATGATGAGTGGTAGATGAGTAGCTAAACACTTAGCTTGGATGAATGGATAATGTGTGGATTTAGAGACAAGGTTGGATGCACGCAAGTGGTTGAGTAACAGGACCAGGATGAATAACCAAGGCATTGTGGCATGAATGGAGCCCTTTTGGATAGCACAGACACGGTTGGATGAAGCAGTACCGGTGGATACCCAGCTATAATGACTTTGTGAAACATGTGTAGTTGCAAAGGTACTGTCTTTGTAATGTATGTGAATAAAAAGAACAAGGCTCTGACATGACTGGTGATACACTTTATTGATTGCATGTCAAAACAAGATATGTAATGTATATTACATTGACACATATACGTCACAAATATTAATTGAGATGTACGTAATACAATGGTCATGGCCTATACCTTGTCATACGGGCTAGTCTGTATGGAACGTTTGAGACTGGGTAGGCCTCCACTTGTCTCCACTGGTCCCCTCCTTTCCCTCCTGTTACATCATCTTGCTCATGCACAGGTCCTGTGTTGTAGAAAGGGGTCTTGGTACAAAGGAAACCTTTACAACCGTTGTCATATGGTCCAGCAAACTTGTCATTGAGTTAAGTGTATATCTGTATCAAGCACAAACCCAGACTTATCAAACGTGACCTTGTATGGTTGTCCTTTTGCTGTTACAATTTGAAGAGGTATCCATATTCCTCTTCATCCATGTAACAGATCGCTGCAGCGTGCTTGGGGTATTCATCTTCCATCTTTTTTAGGTCCTGTATAACTTCAATGTGATTTGAGACATTGGGGAACTGCCGTCGAATGTCCCCACCATGCACCCTCTAGTAGCTGTATCATTTCACGCATCCCTTCCACTACACATTTGCCAGACCAATTGTTCTGTTCATCAGGTATGTCTCTTGGTCTAGCCATCAAGTAACCTTGGGACTGCTTTAAGCACATCGGTTATTAGCTGAACAGGGTCACCTCTGTCCCAGTCTAGGAACTCAGTGCATTTGTAATAGCCTTGGGTGACGTGTATATCAAATGGGATGAGGATATTGTCAGTGCTCTTCACCATACAGGAACACACTCCTCCCTGCATGTCACCAAAGTAGGCCGTGATGGCAATAGCTCCTACAGTAACTTCGGGTCTATTTAGGGATGACATTAGCTGCTCTTTAGAGACGGAGCCCCACCACCTCTCACCCAGCCATTCTACCAGTGGAAGCCAGGATCTGTTCAATAGAGGCCAGTTGCCATATTTCCTTTGCTTAGCGACACGGAGTGAGTCGAATTGTCTTCTCCCCATATAGGCCATCTTCCAACCATTACCTATTTTGCTATATATATGTAATTGGTATCATAGTTTTGTGATTCAGCCATTGTAAGTAGTAGGAAAAGTGGAACCATACCCCAAAGCCGCACACTCCACCAACCCCAGGAAAGGGCCTTATGTTTTCTAACTGTTGTTGCTAGAGACGTGGCTAGTTGCTCATCGTGATTATGATCAAATGCAGCCTTACGAACAGCTTTCACCTCTGTACAAACACACCTAACCCGTAACTTAACCCACTCATGAAAAGGTGTTTAACTGTGACACCTACTGCAACTGTCGCATTTAACAGTAATCATGGACCTATATCTCCTTACCTCAGCAATTGTGCATTTCCGACCTCTAATCATGTCAGAGGAGAGTGGTATAGAAACTGACAATAGCGAGCTGAGCCTGGTAGGATAGACGCATGTTATATCATACTCTATAGACACCTCTTTCATAGACCATACTCATCACAGGCATTAACTTGTACTGATTCTAACACTCGTCTCTATTCCACAGGTATCTACCATAATCCTGACCGTTCTGTAGGTACTCGGTTTGATGTCCTTTCATTCACTGTTGTAAAGTATACCATGTATAAGTGATACATTTCCCATGTTTAATACACATTCAGGAGAGTGATTACATACTATCGTCTGACGATGAGGGACCTAGGAACCTTGTCTTGGAACAGCTCCTCCACTGTTGCCCCCAGAAGTCGTCAACCGGCCTCAACCTCACCTAGCATTACCTCCTCTTCCCCAGTTGAACAATGCAGAAGATGAAATGGTAGATATGGTAGTGTATACTGTGATGACACTTTTGCTTGTGTGTATGACTTGTTGGTAATGTGGTTATGTCTCTTTCGCTCAAGTATATGGCCGATGATGAGGATGGAGCTGATGCGGATGGAGATGATGAGGATGGAGATGACTAGGTTGCAATGTGTTGAGATCTAACTACACTGAACCCATTTTATTCATTTTTGAGCTGCCACTATGTCCTACTTTTGGTATGGATGTATGTAATGTTATGTACTCTGTAAATAAATGTGACCTGGTATTCTTGCTCAGGATATTATTGTCTTTATTCACAGAAGGATATGGACATTGAATAATACACCACAAGCACTTTGTAATGGCACATTTACCAAGCGATATGACAGTGATTACATATGCTCTCCACCTATATCTTCCTACTCTAGACATTGTGTCTGGCATCTGTGACACCTGGGTGACGTTCCAGGCCTTCATCCCCAAAGATGTGGTTCTTTGGTCGGGCTACAAAGGTTGCATCTTCAAGGCAGCAGATGCGGGAAAGAATAGATGTGATATATGGAAAGTGTACACCTGTCCCAATCGTAAACCCCAAGTATCAAACGTCACCTTGAATCTCTTTCCCTTGGCAGTTACAATATCAAACAGGTATCCCAAACTGTCCTCATTATATAATGGATTGCGGCAGCTGGGTTGGTGTGCTTGTTTGTCCTCATTCGTAGAAGCTCTATCACTTTACCATGTGGTGGGGACATTTCCAAACTGAGGAATGCCGCTCCCCACCATGAGCCTTTTATCAGCTTTACAATATAACGCAGCTCGTCCACAATTTGTGTCATAGCAAAGTATTTGGGTTATGAGCCATCCACCTGGGTCTACGTAGCAAGTGTCCTTCTCCCAGTTTACGCACCAGAACTTTCATAATGTCAATAGGAGTTGAAAATAGACCTTGTACCATATCGGTACAGATGTACCTGCCTCGACTAATAACAACAGTAAAGGTCATGACTGAATCCTGTGTCTTCACCATAATCGAACACACTCCTCCTTGCATGCCACCGAAGTGTGCTGCGACGAAAATGTCCCCTTTGCGACTGTTAGATGTATCCATGAATGTGATAATCTGCTCTTTAGAGACTGATCCCCACCAGCGCTCCCCCAGCCATTCTAGGAAGGAATGCCATGATGTGTTCAGTATAGACCAACTAAGCATGCTTTCCATCGAATGTGCTTTCTCGAATCTTCCACAGCTGGAATCGAGTCGTGACCATCTTCACAGTAAACCTGTACCTCGCCACCCTCTTCGCTGTAGCCTTGTTGCTGTCCACCACCTCGCCATCTCAACCTCTTCATCGTACAAGTCTTCACAGTCCACCACCCGTCGTCGTAAACCTCTTCATCGTACACGTCGTCACAGTCCACCACCTCGTCATCATCGACTTCTTCACATTCCACGACAGCGCGGTGTCAACCTCTTCACCATAGACCTCTTCACAGTAGAACCACCTCTTCGTCGTCAACCTGTTCACTGTAGAGCTGGTTCACTGTCGACGTCTTGGGTGTGGACCTCGTGAGTCTGCATCCTCGGAATCGTAAATGTCGTAGTCCACAGACTATCGGTTGAACGGGGACTGGTTTCAGCCTCTGGTCTCTGTATCCTCCATGTCAGCACCGGGAGTATCTCGGTTATGGGTATAGTCCTCTTGACAATGTCCTGATATCATCACACATCCAATCCTCGTAGTCACCTGCCATGTCCGCTCCCGAACTGCTTTCGGAATCAGATGATTGGAGCCTGAGGACCTAACTGCTTGTGGTATATGGCTGTTCCCAATCTCATAACCCTGGCAGTAACCGTAACAAGACTGAGTCTGAGGGCTCTTGACACAAACGACGTCTCGTAATGGTTCCGACTATTCTCCAAATATACCTGCTTAGACACCTCTAAACATTAGATCTGTATTCAATCCAACGGTTGGTATAGTTGTATATATGCCTACCCCAACATGTCTGCAGCTGCTTGAATCTCCACTTCGGTCGCCCAATACCTAAACAATTCATGTTTGACTCCGTAATGTACTCTGACACTGAACGGTAACACAATCTCAGGATGGTCCTATACATATGTTGTTTGCTTGTAGCTGCTGCACAACCGCATTTCGAATTGGCTCATGGTACTCCTCTGTACCACATAGTGCTTCACTGACCGCTCTGAAGAAACAATTTCCGTCACCTATTTCACATTCTTACACGGAGCACCTAACACACCAGACGCAGTATGACTGAGAGACCTCTTCTTGCACTGCACCTTCAGCCTAGTGCACAGCAACTGGGCATCTTTAACTGTAACAGGGTTGAACTGCAGCTTCTGCATGTGCTGCACTAACAAAGTCAATGTCTGAGTCGTCCTACTGTCATTCTCCTTTGCTGTATTACAATATCTGAGTGTATAGAAAGACTCTGATTTCCCATGTGCCATTATACACTCTGTTCTGCTTCTTGAGAGACGTCAGTATAGTCATTAATATATCGCTTTGGCCCCTATTGTCAAAGACCCACAGTTCTGCAGACTGAGTCATGATAGGGCGGGCCTAAGGAAAGCGTCATCAATCACACAGAGCTTAACAGAAGCCACAGGAGCCTATAAGGCTTCCATGCTTGCTGACTGAGTAATGATAGGGCGGACCTAAGGAAAGCGTCATCAAACACACAGAGCTTGACAGAAGCCACAGGAGCTATAATGGCTGCCATGCTTGCTGACTGAGTCATGATAGGGCGGACCTAAGGAAAGCGTCATCAAACACACAGAGCTTGACAGAAGCCACAGGAGCCTATAAGGCTTCCAGGCTTGCTCACTGTGGGGCTGGGCTTGGGTAGCCATGTTATAGTTTATAATGCTGTTGAATGCAAGTAAAAAATAAAGTATGCTCAGACAAGCAACTGTCAAGTGTTACCACTGTACTTTATTGATAAAAGAGGTCCACATCACCATAGTACCAAATGAATACAATATAACATTTCAACTGTTAGGATAATTACATCTCCCCATACTTTCTCGGAGCAGTGTCAGATTCAGTGACACCGATGAACAGTCCATCATCCTCACCCTTCAGTCTTCAGTACACTGAGACCCAGGGAATGTAGTCTGGCACCAGTGTTCACGTTGTATCCGGTCAGTCCACAGGACAGGCTGCGTAGTAAGGCCGATCTACCACGGCTGTTCCGGGACCATCCATGTCTCTTCCAGATGCACAGTTCACAAGATCTGTGCACCTGCCTTGATTGTGATCCACTGGGTATTAGAGACTGAGTAGACGTTGCTTCCAGTTAAACACCACGAGAACACTGAGACGTCAGGCTTTCCTTTTCCGTAGTAGCTCACTAGAGTGATAGGCAGACATTTACCATCAAGTTTATACACTTGGTATGGTTTCATCAATGTCACCCGGTAAGTAACGTTCCAGGTGTCAAATTGCCTACAAATGTTCCTGTAGCAAACCTTTCTCTACCCCATGAGGTCAGGCATAGAGTTGTCATCCGAACCACCTTGGATAGAGCGGGCACTCTAGATCTCCCTTGAATACGGGTCTGTCAAACTCAGGGACTCCGTTCACAACCCCATTTTCTCCGTCAAAACTCAGGTCCCCCATCCATACCACGATATTCTCCGTCAAGGTCAAGTCCCCCATCCACACCCAGGTAGTCTTCTTCAAGCACATGTCCATCACTGATTACACTGTGTGCTTCGTACAGATGCATACATAGAGACAAGTGGATTGTTGCACACGAAGATGAACAGGTTACCCATAATAGTCCTACTTGTTATAGCTGATACCTCTTCCCCAGTGTTGATAATGTAAACTCTTGTAACAACCAAACTGACTATAAGTATTCCCTGTGATTAGTACGTTGGCTAGAACATCAAGTGTTGGATAACTGATACGTGGTTTGCTACAGCTACACTACTGAAAGCTGGATCTATTGTCACAGCCTCCACATTCCACAGACAGGATACAACATAAAGTTTTTGGATAACTGAGAGGTTGTGGTGGACACTCACAGATTCAACATTCCGGCCAAGGGCCCTGTGTGCGAAGTGACAGGCTGTCCCCCGTACTGCCCTTGGGCCCCGTGTGAGTTTGGGTATTGATTCTAAAAACGCCCCCCCTCCTGCACTACCTTCCCTTGGTTGTGAATATTGTGCCTTTTGGGTATGGTTGTTGTTACATAACCCTCCCGTTGTCCTCCTATTATGCCTAGCACACAGTGTCCCCCCCGGGTCACCCTGTCCCGTCTTGGCTAAAGGCCCAGTGGGCACAAGTGTGACAGTATGGGTGTGAACAGCCTTTGCAGATGTATTTCTTACACCTGCAGCACGCGGTGTGTGTCTTGGCGTCCTTCTTGGGTGGGCAGAGCTGACACCTCTTCCTCTTACTCGCCTCCAGCCGGGCAGCCGGGGCTGGGTCGGAGGCGGCGGCCGGGCCGACGGCTCGCTCAAGGGCTTGCGGACGAGCCTCGGCGGATACACGCTCGCCCCGTATGACTTTGACAAGTGCTGAGGCGGCTTCGGTGCGGGGGAGACGCTGCCTTCTTTGGATCAAGGGCTTCACGAGCGCCTTTCCGAGCTGCTCCAGGAACACCCTCCTCTTGTTCCGCTTCCCGGGCATCCAGTCGGGGTTGATCTCTCGCCATATGACAAAGGCGTTGTAGGAGGACACGTCGAGGATGTTGTGGAAGATGACCAGGGGCCAGCGGGCGGTCATCCGTCTGCAGCTGTAGGTGCCGACCACCTTGTCTAGGTTGTCCACGCCGCCCTTGTTGCAGTTGTAGTCTAGGATGAGGGCCGGCTTCCGGTCTCGGCGATCGCTAACGTCGGGCTCCGCGTGCCGCGTGCTCAGAAGCAGCACGTTCTTATTTCTCTTTGCCAGGTAGGACACTAGAGTGGCGGTGGGCGTGAAGGCGAACCTGGAGGACGAGACCTGTCTGTCCTTGGACTGGAGCAGCGCGGGAGGGAGCTCGGGCTTGTTCTTTCGCACCGTGCCCACCATGGTGAGGTTCCTCTCGAGGAGCCGCTGCCCGAGTTCGTAGGAGGTGAAGAAATTGTCACACGTGACGTTGTGACCGCCCGGCAGTCCCTCGGTCAGATCGAGGACGACGCGCGCGCCCTGGTTCTTCTCGGGGCCTCCGCCGGCCGCCTTGCCGGTGTACACTTGCATCTTCCAAGCGTAGCTGGACTTGGCGTCGCAGGCCACCCACGACTTGATGCCGTATTTGGCCGGCTTGCTGGGAATGTACTGTCGGAAAGGACAGCGTCCTTTCGGCGAGGGAGAGGGGAGGGAGAGGAGAGGGAGAGGAGATTAGCAGCGTCATACACAGATACATAGACTGCCCGTGCTCTCTACGCTACACGTACAAACACAGATACCAGCGTCATCGTTACCGGCTCACCATCGGGGCGCACTGCGTTTACGTTACACGCAGCCGCCTCCGCCGCCCGTGCTACTGCCGATTGCTACTACTGCCGATTGCTACTACTGCCCGTGCTACTACTGCCCGTGCTACTACTGCCCGTGCTCCACGTTGCTACTCTTGCCGATTGCTACTACTGCCCGTGCTACTACTGCCCGTGCTCTCTATGCTACACGTACATAGACAGATACATTGACTGCCCGTGCTCTACGCTACACGTACAAACACAGATACATAGACTGCCCGTGCTCTCTACGCTACACGTACAAACACAGATACATAGACTGCCCGTGCTCTCTACGCTACGCGTACGTACACAGATGCATAGACGGTACCTCTGAACGGGACCAGTTGTTCGTCCACCGTCACTTCGGGCCCCGGGTTGTAGAGGGCCTGCAGCCGCTCCTCCCACAGGTCCCACACCTCTCTCACGGCCGCCAGTCTGTCGGTGGCGAGTCTCGCGGGTCTCGACTGGCGGTCGTCGAATCGCAGCAGCCTCGAGTACTTGTGAAACGCCTTGAGCGGCATGGTGGCGCGGAACACGGTCCTGCCGCTCTCGGCGTCCCACAGGCTGGCCGCGGCCTCGCCTCGGGACCTGTAGACGCCGGCTAGGATCAGCAGCCCTACGTAGGCGCGCAGGTCGGTGGAGTCCATGGGTCGCCAGCCGTCGCCGTATTTTCTCACCCCCTGCAGATTCGTCATGTCCACGATGATCCTTTCTATCGCCGGTGTGACAAACAGACGGAAGGCGGACGCGATGTCGAGCGCTCGCGACGCGGCGTAGGCCGTGGGGCCCGGCGTCACGGCGGGGCAGGGCGGGCGGATGGCGCGGGGCCGGTCCGGGCCGCGATAGGCCACGGAGGACCATTTGATTTTGCCGTTTTTTGACAGCAACGTCTCCCTTTCTGGCTCTGGCTCTCTGGCTCTGTCTCGCTCTCGCTCTCTGTCTCTGGCTCGCTCTCTGTCTGGCTCTCTGTCTCGCTCTCGGCCAGCGGCCGCGTCTCCCTCTCGCTCTCCCTCCGGCTCTTCCTCCGAAGAGGAGCACGACCGCGAGGCCGAGTCGTCTTCGTAGTCGTCTGCGTCGCGCTCGGGGTTGTATTCCTCACCGTCTTCATCTTCCGAAACGTCCTCCTCTTCGGAATCGCAGTAGTCTTCTTCGTCTTCTTGGTCGACGCTGGAGGATATCTGTTCCAGGACCTGAGCCGCGCTGAAACCGGGACTGCGAGGCGTCGTAGGCGGAGGCAACACGCTCGGCGGGGTCGTATTCCTCGTCGTCGTCCTCGTCGTCGTCCTCATCATCGTCCTCATCTTCTTCTTCTTCTTCTTGTTCTTCTTGTTCTTCTTCTTGTTCTTGTTCTTGTTCTTCTTCTTCCTGACAATATTAGTAGGCTCTCTACGCCCTGCTTACAGTCGTAGGCGGAGGGCTCACGCTCGGCGGGGTCGTATTCCTCCTCGTCGTCGTCCTCGTCCTCGTCCTCTTCTTCTTCTTCTTCTTCTTCTTCTTCTTCTTCTTCTTCTTCCTGACGATATTAGTAGCCTCTCTACGCCCTGCTTACGGTGGCCACGTGAATGGGACGAGGCACGCGAATGGACGAGGCGCGTGGTCGGCCCTGCCTGCTCCTTCGGGCCCTTCGGCCCCTTCGGTCCCATCCGGGACGCTCGGCTGGCCTCCCCGTGTGATAGCACCGAGGTCGTGCACTGAGTTGTTGGGGACAACTGGTCCCTGCCGGGGTCACTCAGACCCGGCCCAGACAGAGGGGAACAACTCCTAACACAGGCCCCGGGTCACTCCGACCCAGCTCAGACAGGGGTAGGAGGGGAGGGTTTACAACATACACCTTGCTAACGCCGCCGGGGTCACTCTGACCCCAGGCCCCCGGGACAGAGGGGAACAACTCATAACGCAGGGCCTACAACAGGCCCCGGGTCACTCCGACCCAGCTCAAGACAGGGGTAGGAGGGTTACAACATACACCTTGCTAACGCTGCCAGAGTCTCTCTAACCCACACAGACACTGGGAATCGACTCGTAACGCTGGCCGGGGGTAACTCTGACCCGCCGAGGCAAGGGGAAGGTTGTGTAACAACAGCCATACCCGAAAGGCACAATTTCCACAACCAAGGGAAAGTAGTTTGTAGGGGGGCGTTTTTAGATTCAATATCCAAACTCACACGGGGCCCAAGGGCCCGTTGGGGGGACAGAGGGCCGTATTCGACACAGGCCCTTGCCCGGAATGTTGAGCGTGTCAATTTTGGGGCAGGACCTTTTACTAGTATCCAGCAGGTGGTGGTGTTGGGTCACTGTGACCCCGGCCTGCCAGGGTCTCTCTGACCCACACAGACACGGGGGAAGCGACTGGTAACGCTGCCGAGGGTCACTCTGACCCCTCTGACGTCACTATGACCCCGCCCACACAGGGGCAGGGGCAGGAGGGTTACAACATACACCTTGCTAACGCCGCCGGGGTCACTCTGACCCCTCTGACGTCACTATGACCCCGCCCACACAGGGGCAGGAGGGTTACAACATACACCTTGCTAACGCTGCCGGGGTCACTCCGACCCACACACAGACACGGGCAATCAACTCGGAACTGCCCGGGGTCGCTCTGACCCGCCGAGACAACGGGAGGGTTAAGGGTGTGATAGGTTTTTGAAAAATATTTCACATGTTCAAAATTTGACCCTTGGGTCTTGACTTGATGTGCTTTTGCAATATGAAAATTTACTGTAGAGCGCGCTCGCCATCTATTGGATTTTTGCTATGTGACACTTGGCATTTGCCATATGACATTTGCAATAAGTGTTGAATGAAATGGCATCCATTTGAGTGGTATTGTACATTGTGTATATGTTTCGTATGCTGCTAATAAGTTCCCATTCATTTTTGTCCATTTCAGGGGGGTATTCCCTTACAAACAGTAACCAGCCAAGAAGAGGAGTAACAAAAGTCAGAAATAGCAATAAAATGAATCACTTACCTTTGATGATCTTGATGATATGGTTGCACTCACAAGACTCCCAGTTACCCAATAAATGCTTGTTTTATTCGATAAAGTCCCTCTTTATATCCAAAAACCCCCATTTTGTTAGCGCGTTTTGTTCAGTAATCCACTGTCTCAAACAACATCCGGTGAAATGCAGAGCGTGAAACTCAACAAAACAGAAAAATCTCATAATAAACATAAACATATACATAAGCTTAACCTCTAACACCTACCAAACCCGGATCCGGGATCCCCCCCATCACAAAAGCTGACTAGCATAGCCTAGCCTAAAGCCACAGGGATATCATATAATAAAATGTTCATGAAATCACAAGTCCAAGACACCAAATGAAAGATACACATCTTGTGAATAAAGCCATCATTTCTGATTTTTAAAATGTTTTACAGGGAAGACAAAATATGTAAATCTATTAGCTAACCACGTTAGCAAAAGACACCACTCCCATACTCCACCATTTTCTTACTGCATCAGTAGCTATCACAAATTCGACCAAATAAAGATATAAATAGCCACTAACCAAGAAACAACCTCACCAGATGACAGTCTGATAACATATTTATTGTATAGCATAGGTTTTGTTAGAAAAATGTGCATATTTCAGGTATAAATCATAGTTTACAATTGCAGCCCCCATCACAACTCTCACTAAAATGACTAGAATAACTACAGAGACCATCGTGTATTAGCTAATTACTCATCATAAAACATTTCTTAAAAATACACAGCGTACAGCAATTGAAAGACACAGATCTTGTGAATCAAGACAATATTTCAGATTTTCTAAGTGTTTTACAGCGAAAACACAATATATCGTTATATTAGCTTACCACAATAGCAAACCAGACAACAGCATTGATTCCAGCCAAACATAGCGATAACGTATTCACCACCAAAATAAATTAATTTTTCACTAACCTTCTCAGAATTCTTCAGATGACAGTCCTGTAACATCATATTACACAATCCATATAGGTTTTTGTTCGAAAATGTGCATATTTAGCAGCACAAATCGTGGTTATACAATGTGATCAGTGGCAACAGGTCATGCATTCTGGCCGGCGCCATCTTGGAAAGGCACCTAATCTAATCAATAAATAATCGTAAACTTGACTAAAAAATACAGGTTGGACATCAAATGAAAGATGCATTAGTTATTAATGCAACCGCTGAGTTAGATTTTTAAAATTAACGTTACTAGACATACAGTGTGCGTTACAGCCAGACTAGTGCCGCAATAATGGCGGACAAATCCGTTTACATTTTTCCACATAAATACGGAATAACATCATAAATAGCTCTTACTTTTGGACGAGCTTCCATCAGAATCTTGTGCAAGTGGTCCCTTGTCCAAAAGAATCGTTGCTTGGTTGTAAAACGTCGTCTTCAACTTCAGAATTAGCAGCTAAGAATAGCTATGTGGCCACAACATGCCCAAATCCTCCAAACGCAATACTAAGGAAATTCCGAAAATAGCAATATACTCGCATAAACTGATATAACTCGGTTTAAAATAACTTCGTTATGATGTTTCTAACACCTCTATCGAATTAAATTACAGACGGATATATCTAAGGTCGATAACTGAGCGTTTCAAAATGCCATCCTGAGGCCCTGCTTTGCGCAATGACGAACGTCGAAAAGAGAGCTCCCCTCGTTCCTTGGCCTTTTATAAACTCTGAGAACTACGTAGCAACTCCATTCCACTTCTCATTGGTTACTGACATCCAGGGGAAGGCGGGTGCAGTTCATGTCGACCCATAGGATACATACAGAGCTTTAAACTGATCTGAGAACAGAGCCTCATTTTCAGACCTTCGCAGTTCCTGTCATGGATTTCGCTGCAGAAAGAGTTCTGGTTCACCCACAGACATAATTCAAACGGTTTTAGAAACTAGAGATTGTTTTCTATCCAATAGTAATAATAATATGCATATTGTACGAGCAAGAATTGAGTACGAGGCAGTTTAATTTGGAGACCAATTTTCACTAAGTCGAAACAGCACCCCCTATATTCTCAAGAGGTTAACCTCTTTGGGCTGGGGGGCAGTATTGAGTAGCTTGGATGAATAAGGTGCCCAGAGTAAACTGCCTGCTACTCAGGCCCAGAAGCTAAGATATGCATATTACAAAATGTTTTGAATGCTGCCACCTATCCTAGTGAAATTAACTTCTTATGGCTGCAGGGTCAGTATTGAGTAGCTTGGATGAAAGGTGCCCAGAGGTGCCCAGAGTAAACGGCCTGCTCCTCAGTCCCAGTTGCTAATATATGCATATTATTATTAGTATTTGATAGAAAACACTCTGAAGTTTCTAAAACTGTTTGAATGATGTCTGTGAGTATAACAGAACTCATATGGCAGGCAAAAACCTGAGAAAAAATCCAAACAGGAAGTGGGAATTCTGAGATTGGTCGATTTTCAACCAAGCCCATATTGAATACACAGTGGGATATGGATGAGTTTGCACTTCCTACGGCTTCCACTAGATATCAACAGTCTGTAGAACCTTGTCTGATGCCTCTACTGTGAAGTGTAGGATTTTTTATGAATTTATTTGCAAATTATGGTGGAAAATAAGTATTTGGTCAATAACAAAAATGTATCTCAATACTTTGTTATATACCCTTTGTTGGCAATGACAGAGGTCAAACGTTTTCTGTAAGTCTTCACAAGGTTTTTACACACTGTTGTTGGTATTTTGGCCCATTCCTCCATGCAGATCTCCTCTAGAGCAGTGATGTTTTGGGGCTGTTGCTGGGCAACACGGACTTTCAACTCCCTCCAGAGTTTCTATGGGGTTGAGATCTGGAGACTGGCTAGGCCACTCCAGGACCTTGAAATGCTTCTTACGAAGCTACTCCTTCGTTGCCCGGGCGGTGTGTTTGGGATCATTGTCATGCTGAAAGACCCAGCCACGTTTCATCTTCAATGCCCTTGCTGACTGAGGTTTTCACTCAAAATCTCACGATACATGGCCCCATTCATTCTTTCCTTTACACGGATCAGTCGTCCTGGTCCCTTTGCAGAAAAACAGCCCCAAAGCATGATGTTTCCACCCCCATGCTTCACAGTAGGTATGGTGTTCTTTGGATGCAACTCAGCATTCTTTGTCCTCCAAACACGACGACTTGAGTTTTTACCAAAAAGTTCTATTTTGGTTTCATCTGACCATATGACATTCTCCCAATCTTCTTCTGGATCATCCAAATGCTCTCTAGCAAACTTCAGATGGGCCTGGACATGTACTGGCTTAACTTCTAGTTCCTCCCAAACCCGGATCCGGGAGCACCCCCATCAGTAAAAAAGCTGACTAGCATAGCCTAGCATAGCGTCACAAGTAAATACTAGCATCTAAATATCATTAAATCACAAGTCCAAGACACCAGATGAAAGATACACATCTTGTGAATCCAGCCATCATTTCTGATTTTTAAAATGTTTTACAGGGAAGACACAATATGTAAATCTATTAGCTAACCACGTTAGCAAAAGACACCACTTTCTTACTCCACCATTTTTTTACTCCATCAGTAGCTATCACAAATTCGACCAAATAAAGATATAAATAGCCACTAACCAAGAAACAACTTCATCAGATGACAGTCTGATAACATATTTATTGTATAGCATATGTTTTGTTAGAAAAATGTGCATATTTCAGGTATAAATCATAGTTTACCATTGCAGCCACCATCACAACTCTCACCAAAGCGACTAGAATAACTACAGAGAGCAACGTGTATTAACTAATTACTCATCATAAAACATTTCTTAAAAATACACAGTGTACAGCAATTGAAAGACACAGATCTTGTGAATCCAGACAATATTTCAGATTTTCTAAGTGTTTTACAGCGAAAACACAATATAGCGTTATATTAGCTTACCACAATAGCATACATCACAACAGCATTGATTCAAGGCAAAAATAGCGATAACGTATAAACCACCAAAATATATTAATTTTTTCACTAACCTTCTCAGAATTCTTCAGATGACAGTCCTGTAACATCATATTACACAATGCATATAGAGTTTGTTCGAAAATGTGCATATTTAGCAGCACAAATCGTGCTTATACAATGAGAATAGTGTCCAAAACCTCAAGCAATCTGTCCAGCGCCATCTTGGAAAGGCACCTATTCTTATCGAAAACTATTCATAAACTTGACTAAAAAAATACAGGTTGGACAGCAATTGAAAGACAAATTAGTTCTTAATGCAATCGCTGGGTTACATTTTTAAAATTAACGTTACTGCGCAATACAGCGTGCGATAAAGCAAGGCTACACTGCAAGTAATGCCGTCTTATGCATTTGACTTTTTTCAACAGAACAATGAATTATCAGCATAAATAGTTCTTACTTTTTGATGACCTCTCATCAGAATCTTGGGATAGGTGTCCTTTGTCCAAAAGAATCGTTGCTGGGTTGGAGAAAGTCGTCTTCCACGTTACAATTAGCAGTAAACAATAGCATGCGAGAGAGAGATACCCAACTTCCTACAACGCCAGAAAATGAAATACCCGAAAATCGCAATATACTGACATAAACTGATATAACTCGGTTTAAAATAACAAGATTATGATGTATTTAAAGCCTACATCGAATAAAAACAGAGCCGGATATATCTAGGAGCTAAAACAGGAGCTTCTAAAACGACATGCCAAGATCCTCCCTGCGTCAGAGCGAAGAGTCAAAAGAGGGGACACCTTGATTCCAATCAATTTATAGACTTTCAGATCTGCCTAGAGACTCCATTTCAAGACCCTCTATTCGCTGACACCCAGGGGAAGGCGTATGCAGTGCATCTCAACCAATAGAAGACAGGCAGATTTATACACAGGTCTGAGAGCAGGTTGGAAAATTCTGCATTCTCACATACACATAGGGAAATTGCTCTAAGTCCAGTTCTGTTTCACTCACAGACATAATTCAAACGGTTTTAGAAACTAGAGAGTGTTTTCTATCCAATAGTAATAATAATATGCATATTGTACGAGCAAGAATTGAGTACGAGGCAGTTTAATTTGGGAACCAATTTATACAAAGTCGAAATGGCGCCCCCCTAGGCTCAAGAAGTTAAAGAAGAAGTTACAGGTCTGTGAGAGCCAGAAATCTTGCTTGTTTGTAGGTGACCAAATACTTATTTTCCACCATAATTTGCAAATAAATTCTTTACAAATCCTACAATGTGATTTTCTGGAATTTTTTTTCTCATTTTGTCTGTCATAGTTGAAATGTACCTATGATGAAAATTACAGGCCTCTCTCAAATTTTTAAGTGGGAGAACTTGCACAATTGGTGGCTGACTAAATACTTTTTTGCCCCACTGTACATGTGTGTTTGAGGAATTTTAATTATGAGATTTCTGTTGTTTGAATTTGGCACCATGCACTTTCACTGGCTGTTGTCATATCGATCCCGTTAACCACTTCTGGTTGCTCCAGGAGTCTTATAATCAACACAGGTAGACCTCATAGTGGCCTGATGAATTGTCAACGAAGACAGGTTCATAAGGCAGTCATAACCCACATAGGTTTCAGGTTGAATTTAGGGGAGCAGGCAATGTATTCCTATGGGGAGAGAAGTCATTGCAAACTGTTTGATGTAAACACCCTGTTTTCACTGTTAAGGGTTAACGATACACGGTCAAGGTTAGGCTTGCACAGATCGGGGGGATTTTAGGAACTTTTCTGAGGTTGATGTTTATCTTTCATTTGCTGTATTGTACTTGTGATTTCATGAAAATTATATTATATGATATCCCTGTCGCGTTAGGCTAGGCTATGCTAGTCAGCTTTTTTGATGAGGATGCTCCCGGATCCGGGATGGGTAGCAATGAAAGGTTAACCACTTGTGGTTGCTCCAGGAAGTTTAAAATCAAGACAGGTTGACCTCATAGTGGCAATACATCAAAAAGCGTGAAGACTTCTGCCTGAAGCCCATACACGCCACAGCATACATGTTGGACCCCAAGTATGCTGGCAAAAGCATCCTGTCTGGTGCAGAGATCAACAAGGTCTATGGTGTCATCACTACTGTGTCTCGACACCTTGGCCTGGATGAGGGCAAGGTTCCTGGCAGTCTGGCGAAGTACACTTCCAACCAAAGGCTTTGGGATGGAGATGCAATATGGCAGTTGTGTCAACATATCTCATCAGCCACCTGGTGGAAGACTACACCTAAACATTAGAGATCTGACATGCTGTATGGGATGAAAACAAGACAAATGTTCAGTCTGATTAACTGTATGCTACAAATAATAGCAGCTGCATACAGCCTATGCACCCTGTTCATCTGGTTGGGGTAACTAATTGATAACTGTATGTATTCATAGTCCATTTGTGTGTCAGGAGAAAATGTGAATGTAATCGAATTTGGTTAATATTCAAAATTGGGCTGGCTAGGCTGCCTATACATTTTCAATCCAAAATTATTAACTGGAATTAATCAATCAACATAATACGTGATGATAGATCAATCAGATGACAGATTACATCAACAGCATCCTCCCGGACATCCTAGACCCACTCCAATGTGCATACCGCACCGACAGGTCCACAGATGACGCAATCGCAATCGCAATCGCACTCCACACTGCCCTTTCTCACCTGGACAAAAGGAACACCTATGTGAGAATGCTGCTCATCACTAAGCTAAGGACTCTTGGACTAAACACCTCCCTCCGCAACTGGATCCTGGACTTCCTGACGGGCCACCCCAAGGTGGTAAGATTAGGCAACCACACATCTGCCATGCTGATTCCACCTCTCAGTGGTGTGTACTTAGTCCCCTTTTGTACTCCCTGTTCACCCACGACAGCATGGCCAAACATGACTCCAACGCCATCATTAAGTTTGCTGACAGCAGTGGTAGGCCTGATCACCGGCAACGATGAGACGGCCTATAGGGAGGTCACAAAGCGCTGTATAGAAACCCAGCCTAAAACTCCAAACAGCAAGCAATGCAGGTGTAGAAGCACAGTGGCTCGGAAAAACTCCCTAGAAAGGCCGGAACCTAGGAAAAACCTAGAGAAGAACTAGGCTATGAGGGGTGGCCAGTCCTCTTCTGGCTGTATAGACTGTTTTCTTTGCTACCGCATGGCAAGCGGGACCGGAGCACCAAGTCTAGGACCAAAAGGCTCCTCAACAGCTTCTACACCCAAACCATAAGATTGCTGAACAATTAATAAAATCGCCACCTGACAATTTACATTGACCCCCCCTCCCTTTTGTACACTGCTGCTACTCGCTGTTTATTATCTATTATTATTCACCCCCACCTACATGTACAAATTACCTGAACTAACCTGTACCCTTGCACACTGACTCGGTACCGGTGCCCCCTGTATATAGCCTCGTTATTGTTATTCTTTTTGTGTTACTTTTTATTATCACTTATTATTTCAGTCTACTTGGGAAATATTTTCTTAACTCTTCTTGAACTGCACTGTTGGTCAAGGGCTTGTAAGTTAGCATTTCATGTTGAAGTCTACACTTGTATTTGGCGCATGTGACAAATAAAGTTTGATTTGAGATGTGAATAAATGTTTTATAAGTCCTACAGTTGCATAGGCCTGTATGACGCTAACATGCACAAAGCAAGCTCAGCCCTGTGAGTTCTATTGTCTATCAGTTGTTGTCTCTGTGTCTGGGTAGAGGAAATCCCCTTCCTAATCTAGTCTAAATATAATTAATATGAACAAGTATAAGGTTGCTGCAGTTTGACAGTGTTGTCATCCTTCCCAGGGCCAGGAGTTTTTCTTCATTTTTTAAAAACCATGTGACCTGATTAGGAAAAACTGGTGCCATCATAGCCCATATAAAACCTTTTTACAACTGATTAATCACTGTCATACCTTATAGGGTCCAGAGTTTTCCTGGTTAGATTAACAGATAAGGAAGAACTCCAAGCCCAAAGGGTTAAAAATCCCCCCCACTCTTGGACCTATGGTGCCACCAGTCAGCTTGCAGTTATTGTTGGGTATTTGGATGATCAGGGCATTATTCAGGAAAATGTATTGGGCTACTTTGATGTGTCAAGTGGGTGAGATGCGCAGTCTGTGTTTATTAACTTCATGGAGAAACTTGTTGTTTAAATCTTCAATGGCGCAGCTGTAATGGAACGTTTCTGCTATTTGTATTTCCAGCTATGTCCCCTTCTGTTCCCTGATTATGAGCTGATGACCACTGCCATTGTCAACTCTCTCCTGACATGAACTGAAGCCACGTCTCATGTGCCCTCCCATTCCCTATAATATTGTACTATAAATGTCTTTATTAAATTTTAGGTTAAAATAATTACTCTTTGACAATTTTTGAAATACACATTGACGTCTCTGTGCGTTCCGCGCCTATACCGTGGGTCTCCCATCCTCCTCAATTTTTGAAGTCACCAGCCTCCACTGGTGTATACACACGCTCTATTAGATCTGGAAATAGCAGTGACAGCCCTAAACCTGCAGAGCTCTCCAAATGTCTGCTCATAACTGCCCACCTCAGGGCAGAAAGAGGAAGTGCATCTGTGCATCTTACTTGCCATGGAAAAGGAATTCTTCAGCTCAGTTGTCTTTAGTGTGGCCAGTGCTTAGAAAACATACCTTTTCAGTCATAAGAAAAAACGGTACTTTAGGCCTATAATATTATCGCATGAAGTTAACTAAGGCTCCCCAGTGGTGCAGCGGTCAAGGGTACTGCATCTCAGTGCTAGAGGTTTCACTACAGACACCCTGGTTTGAATCCAGACTGTATCTCAACTGGCTTTGATTGGGAGTCCTATAGGCAGGTACACAATTGACTCAGCATCATCCGGGTTTGGCCGGTGTAGGCCGTCATTGTAAATAAGAAATTGTTCTTAACTGACTTGCCTAGTTCAATTAAAAACTATTTTAAAGTTATTAACATGACAGTTGAAAACAGTCAGTGTTATAAGAAGTTGATTATGAAATTGGTTTCAGTATAATACATCTGTTTTGTGAGTCTAAAGCATTACCTCATCATTGGGTCAGTGCGCTCCAATGTGTAAATGTGTGTGATAAAGCCAGAACAGAGCCAAGCAGCGCCTGCTTTGACAATGACATCAGAGACATTGACCACTGGCTGTTTGTTTGTGTGTGTATCCCGGTCACATTGGCCCCAAGAAGAGGGATAGGCAGAACACTCTCTATCACTTTTGTCTAAATACACACAACTAAACACAAACCACTAGACATAGACAAAATATTCACATTGTGCCAGAGAGATAGACAGAGAGTGAGCAAGAGACGGGACCCCCCCCCCCCCCCCCCCCCCCCCGCCTTGCCGACCGCCTTGTGTCTTATGTCTGAACCTCCACCCCCACCCCCCATCCTCCACTATCACATAGCCCAGACAACAGAAGCTTTTAGTGGGCAGAGAGTGCCTGTTTATCTGAGTCCTCATGGCTGACACACACACACGCATCCCTCATGTTATCAAAGAGCTCCAGTCAGAGTGGGGACTGCTATCTCATCCCTAGCTTTAATGGCTTGACCCCCAGGGTCCTGAGGATATGGAGACTATGAAGTCTATCTAGGTGTCCTCTCCACATGATGTAAACAGCCAGGGCCATATTCCATCTAACACACCTCTATATCTGTTCTCTGACTGGGATGCTTTGTGACTGTTAAAGAGTGCTCTGCTCGCTTTACCTCCCCCCTCACCTCTGGCCGCAGACATGACGGTATACCACACCATGGCACCTTCTCGCTAAATGCCTGACCTCATAGCAGGGCTCTCCCTACGACCAGGACTCCCAGGATCATATGATTTGTCCTGATGGAGGATGGAGTTGTCGATGAAGAAACCTCTGAGGCATTCTGCACTGTCACTGGACAACCAGGCTGTGACCTTGGGGCTGTGAGGATGTGGGGATGTGTTAATGGGACTGCCTTCTCTTTCCTGCTGGGGCATTGGCAGAGTTATTGACAGCCGGGTCAGGTTTGTGTTCCTTACTTCCATGCCATTCCCAGTCTGTCTGATGACCTCCCACAGGCCAGGAGCTCTGTGCTTGGGCCAGGCGAACCGGGAGCTGGCCCCTACCCTCAGCAGCCCTGGATGAGACACACTGACATGTTTATACCAGGCCTGCTGATTTATCTTCCCACCATGGAGACAAATCAGTGACAGGGCGTCATAGCACAGACTGGACTACAGACTGATGTATCAGCTTGACTGGTTTCCAGTGGTTGGCCTTTCAAATAAAATCTAATTTCATTTGTGACATGCACCGAAAGTGTAGACCTTACAGTGAAATGCTTACTTACAAGCCCTTAACCAACAATGCAGTTTTATGAAAAATAGATGTTTAAGTAAAAAATAGATAAGTAAAAAAAAAAAAAAATATATATTTATAGAGCAGCAGGAAAATAACAGTAGCGAGGCTATATACAGGGGGTACCGTTACAGAGTCAATGTGCGAGGGCCCAGGTCAGTCGTGGCAAATTAGGCAATATGTACATGTAAGTAGAGTTAAAGTGACTATGCACAGATAATAAACAGAGTAGTAGCAGCATAAAGAGGCGAGGGGGGGGGGGACAATGCAAATAGTCTTAGTAGCAATTTGATTAGCTGTTCAGGAGAATTATGGCTTGGGGTAGAAGCTGTTAAGAAATCTTTTGGACCTAGACTTGGCACTTTGGTACCGCTTGCCGTGCGGTAGCAGAGAGAACAGTCTAGGGTGAGTGGAGTCTTTGACAATTTTTATGGCCTTCCTCTGACACCTCCTGGTATAGAGGTCCTGGATGGCAGGAAGCTTGGCTTCAGTGATGTACTCGGCCGTACTCACTACCCTCTGTAGTACCTTGCGGTTGGAGGCAGAGCAGTTGCCATTCCAGGCAGTGATGCAACCAGTCAGGATGATCTCAATTGTGCAGCTGTAGAACTTTTTGAAGATCTGAGGACCCATGCCAAAAATGTTCAGTCTCCTGAGGGGGAATAGGCGTTGTCGTGCCCTCTTCACGGTCTCCGTAGCACATCGGTCACACAGTCGTCCGGAACAATTGAGGCTCACATGCATGCTTCAGTGTCGTGGCAGGGTTAGGGAATACTGGTTGAGGTTGGAATTCTTTCCTGATCGGAAAAGGTATTATGCTTCTGTTCCTTGGGCTTGGAAAATTTTCCTGACAGATTGTATGGGGTACAGCAAGGCAAGGGTACTCATATACCCACATTACAGTTACATGTAATCTGACAGCAACAAAAAATAATACTAACTGTAATCAGTTACGTTACCAGCAAAAATCTTGTATTCAGAATACAGATGCTTTTGAAAAACTAGATGATTGCTTCTTTTGTTACTTCAGTCACAGTCACAAAGTCACAAGTATGTTTGCAAGAGAAAAACATAAATTTGGACCTTCCTGTTTTCTCAATGACATTCAATTCAGTATTGAAAAAGGTTTAAGTTTGTTCCACATGAGCAAGTCTGACTACAAGTTAGAGACTACTATGATGACACCAAATGCGTTTGATGGATATTTGTTGTCTTCTTCTAATGCCTCTTAAGGGGAAAGTAATCTAAAAGTAATCAGATTACGTAACTCAGTTTGGGTAATCTAAACGTTACCTTACTGATTATAATTTTGGACAGATAACTAGTAAATGAAAAAGATTACATTTAGAAAGTAACCTACCCTGCCCACAGACACACACATGCAAGCATACACACACACCAAACACACACACACACGTACTCACGCAGACACACAGACAAACACTCAACGATGACGTAGGCCAGCTGCCATGGCCCCAGCCAGGGGTGAGGAGGTCAGGAACATTAGCCTCTATTTGGAGAGGATAGAGTAGGCATCTCTAAGAAGACCCACCAGCCACTTTATTTATGAAATTACTCAAGCAGCGTTTGGCTTCCATCATGGGTTGACAGTATGACCCCCCACCTTGGCCCCCTCCTGGCCCCCACCCGGTCCCCCTCTACAGTGGGGTGTCCATCATCCACAACCCCCTCTACGTCCCTATACAAACAACATTAACACCCTCACCTTTAACCCCACCTCTACAGTACCTCTACCCAAACACTCAATAAGAACAGAACACGTCAGTCACCCTCTGAGCTAATGAAAATTATATATAGTTTCTATGAAGATTTTCATAGAATTTATATTAATTTCCTGAATTGACTGAATTTTAACCTGTTGACCCAAACCATAATTTGTACACTAACCAAACTGAAAAATCCAGATTGTGGTTTGAGGCAAACTCTGCATCTACAACACTGATCATGTTCAGTGCTGGTTAATTTAACAGAATCACCCAACTCCCACACCTTCCATCTACTCCACCCTCTCTTCTCACCCCCTATGGCTGCCTGGGCCACTTTCCCATCCATATATTTACAGTTGAAGTTGGAGGTTACATACACTTAGGTTGGAGTCATTAAAACTCGTTTTTTCAACCACTTCACACATTTCTTGTTAAGAACCAGTGTATCTTTCATTTGCTGTACAACATGTATTTTTTAGTAAAGTTTATGATGAGTTCTTCGGTCAGATTAGGTGAGTGTCCAAAATAGCTCCTGACATTCTGGGGAAATGTTGCTACATTTTCACAATGTATAACCACGGTTTGCAGCTCTAAATATGCACATTTTCGAACAAAACATAAGTGTATTGTATATCCTGATGTTATAAGACTGTCATCTGATGAAGTTGTTCAAGGTTAGTGATTAATTTTATATCTTTTGCTGGTTTTTGCGAATGCTATCTATGCGGTGAATAAATACGGTTGTGTGTTTGGCTATTGTGGTAAGCTAATATAATGCTATATTGTGTTTTCGCTGTAAAACACTTAAAAATCGGAAATATTGGCTGGATTCACAAGATGTTTATCTTTCATTTGCTGTACACCATGTATTTTTCATAAATGTTTTATGATGAGTATTTAGGTATTTCACGTTGCTCTCTATAATTATTCTGGCTGCTTTGGTGATATTTTTTATGGTAGCTGCAATGTAAAACTATGATTTATACCTCAAATATGCACATTTTCGAACATCTGATGAAGTTGTTTCTTGGTTAGTGACTAATTATATCTCTATTTGGTCGGTTTTGTGATAGCTACCTATGCGGTAGAAACATGGTGAAAATATGCGGTTTAGTCTTTGGCTATTGTGGTTAGCTAATAGAAATACATATTGTGGTTTCGCTGTAAAACATTTTAAAACTCGGAAATGATGGCTGGATTCACAAGATGTTTATCTTTCATTTGCTGTATTGGACTTGTGATTTCATGATATTTATATGCTATTATTTACTTGTGGCGCTATGCTAGGCTATGCTAGTCAGCTTTTACTGATGAGGATGCTCCCGGATCCAGGAAGGGTGTTAAGTAAAGGTTAACTCCACCTGTTTGAACTCGTTACCTGTATAAAAGACACCTGTCCACACACTCAATCAAACAGACTCCAACCTCTCCACAATGGCCAAGACCAGAGTGCTGTGTAAGGACATCAGGGATAAAATTGTAGACCTGCACAAGGCTGGGATGGGCTACAGGACAATAGGCAAGCAGCTTGGTGAGAAGGCAACAACTGTTGGCGCAATTATTAGAAAATGGAAGAAGTTCAAGATGACGGTCAATCACCCTCGGTCTGGGGCTCCATCCAAGATCTCACCTCGTGGGGCATCAATGATCATGAGGAAGGTGAGGGATCAGCCCAGAACTACACGGCAGGACCTGGTCAATGACCTGAAGAGAGCTGGGACCACAGTCTCAAAGAAAACCATTAGTAACACATTACGCCGTCATGGATTAAAATCCTGCAGCGCACGCAAGGTCCCCCTGCTCAAGCCAGCGCATGTCCAGGCCCGTCTGAAGTTTGCCAATGACCATCTGGATGATCCAGAGGAGGAATGGGAGAAGGTCATGTGGTCTGATGAGACAAAAATAGAGCTTTTTGGTCTAAACTCCACTCGCCGTGTTTGGAGGAAGAAGAAGGATGAGTACAACCCCAAGAACACCATCCCAACCGTGAAGCATGGAGGTGGAAACATCATTCTTTGGCGATGCTTTTCTGCAAAGGGGACAGGACGACTGCACCGTATTGAGGGGAGGATGGATGGGGCCATCCATCCTCCCCTCAAGAGATCTTGGCCAACAACCTCCTTCCCTCAGTAAGAGCATTGAAGATGGGTCGTGGCTGGGTCTTCCAGCATGACAACGACTCGAAACACACAGCCAGGGCAACTAAGGAGTGTCTCCGTAAGAAGCATCTGAAGGTCCTGGAGTGGCCTAGCCAGTCTCCAGACCTGAACCCAATAGAACATCTTTGGAGGGAGCTGAAAGTCCATATTGCCCAGCGACAGCCCCGAAACCTGAAGGATCTGGAGAAGGTCTGTATGGAGGAGTGGGCCAAAATCCCTGCTGCAGTGTGTGCAAACCTGGTCAAGAACTACAGGAAATGTATGATCTCTGTAATTGCAAACAAAGGTTTATGTACCAAATATTAAGGTCTGCTTTTCTGATGTATCCAATACTTATGTCATGCAATAAAATGCAAATTAATTACTTAAAAATCATACAATGTGATTTTCTGGATTTTTGTTTTAGATTCCGTCTCTCACAGTTGAAGTGTACCTATGATAAAAATTACAGACCTCTACATGCTTTGTAAGTAGGAAAACCTGCAAAATCGGCAGTGTATCAAATACTTGTTCTCCCCACTGTATGTATGTTATCTATGATGAACAACATTTAGTCTTTAGATGAAAGGTTTAACGGCCTCCCGCCGTTCTACAAATAAATCCCCCCTCCGCAGGGCTCTCAGTGCCAGCCTTGATTCAATAAGTCCCCCTTATTGTTCTAACAGTGAGATGGCTTTTAGCCAGCCCATTCAGCCAGGGCTTCCCACAGGATTACATATCTACAGTTGAAGTCAGAATTTTACATACACCTTAGCCAAATACATTTAAACTCAGTTTTTCACAATTCCTGACATTTAATCCTAGTAAAGATTCCTTGTCTTAGGTCAGTTAGGATCACCACTTTATTTTAAGAATCTGAAATGTCGGAAAAAATAGTAGAGAGAATTATTTATTTCACCTATAATTTCTTTCATCACATTCCCAGTGGGTCAGAAGTTTACAAACACTCAATTAGTATTTGGTATCATTGCCTAAATTGTTAAACTTGGATCAAACGTTTCGGGTAGCCTTCCACAAGAGTCCCACAATAAGTTGGGTGAATTTTGGCCCATTCCTCCTGACAGAGCTGGTGTAACTGAGTTAGGTTTGTAGGCATCCTTGCTCGCACACGCTTTTTCAGTTCTGCCAACACATTTTCTATGAGATTGAGGTCAGGGTTTTGTGATGGCCACTCCAAGACCTTGACTTTGTTGTCCTTAATGCAACCGCTGTGTTAGATTTTTTAAAATAACTTTACCATAACATACAGCTTGCGTTATTGCGAGACAGCGCTCACCAAAACGGCGGAGAATAGGACTCAACATTTTACACAGAAATACGAAATAACATCATACATTTTTTCTTACTTTTGCTGAGCTTCCATCAGAATGTTGTACAAGGAGTCCTTGGTCCAGAATAAATCGTTGTTTGGTTTTAGAATGTCCATTTCTTCTGTCGAATTCACGCCACAATGCTAGCCAAGGTTGCTAACATTCCCATCCTCTCTTGGCGCAAAGAACGGAAAACTCCAAAAGTCCCAATAAACGTTGAATAAACTGATAAAACTCGGTTGAAAAAAACTACTTTATGATGTTTTTCTAATATGTATCAAATAAAATCAGAGCCGGAGATATTCGCCGTGTATACCGATCGCTTATCAGAAGACAATGTCGAGGTCCTTCGTGCGCCTTGGAAAACTGACAAAATGGCTGACCTGCCACTCCAAAAGCTCTTGTTCGACCTCAGATCAAGCTAGACACCCCATTCCACCTTCCACTGCCTGTTGACATCTAGTGGAAGGCGTATGAAGTGCATGTATATCGATACATATAAGCCAGTTGAATAGGCAGGCCCTGAAAACCCATTTTCAGAATTTTCACTTCCTGTCTGGAAGTTTGCTGCCAAATGAGTTCTGTTTTACTCACAGATATAATTCAAACAGTTTTAGAAACTTGAGAGTGTTTTCTATCCAATAGTAATAATAATATGCATATTGTACGATCTAGAATAGAGTACGAGGCCGTTTAAATTGGGCACAATTTTTTCCAAAGTGAAAACAGCGCCCCCCTATTGACAAGAAGTTACATCTTCAAAGTATGCATCGGAATTCGGTAAGAAGAACACACGCTGTTGCATCCTCGATTTGTATGTTCTGTTAAAATGAAAAACCATAATCTAAATGTGATTTCTGTCATTCTGAGCCCCGTGGGTGGACGCCCTAATCAGGTTACTCATCCAATGCACATGGGTCTGGTATATTTCTCAAATTTCCGTAAAATTAAAATGCTATGCCACATTTTCCTAACGGAAACCACGATGCATACATACTGTACATAAATATAAATAACTTTCATTTTGTGACATTTTAGTATCCAATTTAGCTGTAAGACCATCAAAAATTAAGCTAAACCACACTCACAAGGATATGGGAGAAATAGTGTCCGTATGTAGTGTTTATGACCCAGGCCTTTTCAGTGATTGTGATCCCCTGAAGAACATGTCTGCATATCAAGGCACCCTATTCCCTATATAGTGCACTAATTTGGACCAGAGCCTATGGACTATATAGTAGTGCACTATATAGGGGACAGGTGTCATTTGGGACATTGACAATGTGTTATATGCTTTGTGATCCTACAATGATCAACCTCAATGTCATCCCACAGAGAGTCACATTCCTTTAGCTTCAGTGGAAGAATCTCCTCTTAGTGTCGTTGAAAAGACCATTTTGCAAACTTGACTTGTGGGCGATCTCTCCAATAACGACACTCAATCTTTCTGCTGAGGGGAAAACCTATGGCAGAGGAGCTTAGCAAATTATATTTAAAAAGCAGAGCAAAAGGATAGACATAGAAGATAAACACTTCACTTTAGGCATTTTTCTGTGAGACAAGTGAACAAAAACCCCAGAGGTCATGAGGTCAGACCACTCTGCAAGCCCATGCCCGGAAACCAAGTCAGCAACCAAGATGAAAGTCAGCCTAAATAATCCTGCAAAGTGCTGCTCAAACTCCCCTGAGGGGTCACACATACGCACACACATAAATGTACACACACACACACACACACACACACACACACACACACACACACACACACACACACACACACACACACACACACACACACACACACACACACACACACACACACACACACACACACACACACCCCTCACCCTTCCCAATCCCTACCAACTACAGGCTCTTAAGTTCACATCCATTAGGCAAATGAGCAATTAATGGACATAGTGGAACTAAGAAACTGTCACAGTAAAAGGATTTGTGTTTAAGGATGGGGTAGGGTTAAGCTTGTCAGCCTGAGAGACGGAGTGGTCACCTACCATAGCCTGAGGCTTATTTAGGCATTTCAGACATGATGTCCTGTCACTGATAAGCTATGGGACCAGTTTTGATATGCCACCATCCCTCTATCCATCCGTCCCTCCCTCACTCCCCCCATTCCCTTTCCCTCCTCCCAGACAGTCAGTATAGTTAGATAAACACACACACTAATATACAGTATGATGACCCCCTGCAGCCTCTTTTGTGCGGTGCAATTGCTTCTCAATTTTTTTCAAAAGTAAGATTGACACCATCAGAACAAACAGCATGGCCTCTAAAATGACCTGCAGCCCATCTCCTAAGCCCCCAACTCAGACTACCCCTCCCCTTAGCAACTTCACAGAAGTCCCATCCACCGCTGTGCAGTCAATCATCTTTCAAATGAAGGCCACCACTAGCTCCCTTGACCCTATACCTACATCCATACTCCAAACCTGCTCATCTAGCCTGCTTCAGTTTGTCACCACCCTCATCAACAAGTCCCTGGTGCACGGGGAGGGATAATCACTCTTCAAAACAGCTGCAGTCACCCCCTTTCAGAAGAAACCCAACTTTGTCCACAACATCATATCCAACTACAGACTCATCTCATCTCTACTAACCGCACTAACCATACTATTTGTGATGTAAATTGAGTATGTAGTATGCTTATTGGTCATAGTATGGATATAGTTAGCATGCCAAATGTTCCCGGATGTCGTACTACATTGGCCAAAATACGAAGTATACAAGCAGTGGATACTATTTCCGAGCTTTTAGGGCCCATAATGCAATTCTTCATTTAAAAAAGGGTGTGGCTAAAAATATATATCAGATTTGAAGAAAATGGCGGAAAATATGCAGCCGAAGTCCGAAGAGAGCGGATACAAATTCATTGCTTTAACTAATTTTTGGAAATGTTGAGCAATGTAATATTGTCAGCCAACAATGTAAATTGTAATTTGTAAGCTACGCTAGCCTTACGAACCGCATAGCATATCATTACAGCAGATGCTTGTATGTTCCAGTATGTTATCTAGCTACTGTCGTGGCTGAATCAGAATTAGTTAGGTAACATAGATAGATAAGATGTTATTTTCATCATATGCTTGTGAGATACTTGTCATTAGAATGGTTCCCTTTGGAAAATAGGGTTGGCAGTTGCATTTTCCCCTCTCAGCTAGGGCTTAGTCACTTGGGGCCCAGAGAGGGGAGAGGTCAGGCTTGTCTTCATATGTCAATGTATCTGTTAAGAACAACTGTATCTTTCATTTGCTGTACAACATGTATTTTTCAGCAAAGTTTATGATGAGTTTTTTGGTTAGATTATGTCGCTGTGTAAAATTTCTCCGGACAATTTGGTGTTATTTGTGACGATGGCTGCGTTGTAAAACCCAGATTTGTAGCTATAAATATGCAAATTTTAGAACAAAACATAAATGTATAAATGTATAACATGATGTCATAAGACTGTCATCTGATGAAGTTGTTCAAAGGTTAGTGATTAATTTTATCTCTATTTGTGGGTTTTGTGAAAGCTATCTTTGCGGTGACAAAATGGCGTTGTGTGTTGCGCTATTGTGGTGAGCTAACATAGATATATGTTGTGTTTTCGCTGTAAAACACTTAAAAATCGGAAATATTGTCTGGATTCACAAGATGTTTATCTTTCATTTGCTGTATTGGACTTGTGATTTCATGAAATTATATTATATGATATCCCTGTGGCGCTAGGCTAGGCTATGCTAGTCAGCTTTTCTGATGAGGATGATCCTGGATCCGGGAGGGTGATTAAGTAGAGGTTAAACCATGTGATGCTATGAAGAATATCAGAAGGGGAGGAGGAGGCTTGGAAATGTGTCTGTAACTATTGTATGTCCCCTCTGAGGTTGCCCTTATCTTGACCTAAGAGGCTCACTGTCTTTTCTGAGCTTATCCAGGAGGGGGTGTATTTGAGATGGGAGTATCTAGAATTGACAATTGATATATGCCATTGGATGAGGTAATGTTTTGGTACCAAGCACGAGATTGAAACCTCGTCTTAGGAGACCAAACTGAACGATAATTTATAGCTAATGCTATCTAGATATGGGATACTCCTCTTTCAAGTAAAAGGTTATTTGTAATGTTCCTAAGATCTGTTATTTGTCATGTAAGTTAGGAGGGGTGTATCTTGGCTATAAATGATACTAAGAATTGTTTTGTAGACACTCTCAGAGAATTCATTTATAGACACTGAATTGATCTGAGAGTCAAAAAGGGCTATGGTGAAGCTCATATATAATTAAAGATGGACTTTATAATATAACTCTGACTTGTGTGTGGTTGGCTCTACCTAACATTAGTTGGCTGCTAATACATTGAATTGCCTGTAAATTTACTTTACGCTATCAAACTAACTAACCAACATGTATTGACTTTTTTATTCATGTCATTCTTAGCTTAGCCTAAGTGGTCTAGTCCTTGTGCGTTCTCAATGGACATTGTTAATGAAGTTAAAAGATGTCTAGCTAGTCATTTGTTATGCTAACTAGCTAACAAGAAGTTGGATAGCAACACCATCAACTTCCAGTAGACAAGCAAAGCGCTAGTACACTCAACTGAAAGTATCAAATCAAACAGAAATACAATTTTATTTGTCACATACACATGGTTAGCATATGTTAATGTGAGTGTAGCGAAATACTTGTGCTTCTAGTTCTGACAATGCAGTGTTATCTAACAAGTAATCTAACAATTCCACAACAACTACCTAATACACACAAATCTAAAGGGATTAAATAAGAATGTGTACATATAAATATATGGATGATCGAGTGGCATAGGCAAGATTCAATAGATGGTATAAAATACAGTATATACAAATGACATGAGTAATGTAAGATATGTAAACATTATTAAAGTGGCATTATTAAAGTGACTAGTGATCAATTTATTAAAGTGGACAATGACTTAAGTCTGTACGTACGCAGCAGCCTCTCACTGTTAGTGATGGCTGTCAACTTCTTCAGGGCAGGGGGCAGCATTTTCACTTTCGGGAAAAATAGCATGCCAAAATTCAACTGCTTGCTACTCATCCCCAGAATATAAGATATGCATAGTATTAGTATATTTGGATAGAAAACACTCTGAAGTTTCTAAAACTGTTTGAATCATGTCTGTGAGAATAACAGAACTTATGTAGCAGGCAAAACCCTGAGGACAAACCATTCAGAATTTGTATTTGTTTGATGTCACTGTCTTTTCAATTATATTTTTTAGAGACACCAGATTTCTAATGGACTTGCTTGCAGTTCCTACCGCTTCCACTGGATGTCACCAGTCCTTGGAAATCGGTTGAGGTTATTTCTTTGTGTAGTGAAGAAGTAGGGCTATCGTAAATGAGGGTCACATTAAGTACATTTTTTGAGAGAGTCACGTTACGAAAAAAGTTGCGTCAGTTTGTTTTCTTTTTGTATTGAACACAGATCATCCCGTCTTCAAATTGATCGATTATTAACGTTTAAAAATACCTAACGTTGTATTACCAAAGTAGTTTTAAATGTTTTGGTAAAGTTTACATGTAACTTTTGATATATTTTGTAGTGACTTGGCGAAAGTTGGAAGCTGTGTTTTTCTGGATGAAACGGTCCAAATAAATTGACATTTTGGATATATATCGACGGAATTAATCGAACAAAAGGACCATTTGTGATGTTTATGGGACATATTGGAGTGCCAACAAAATAATTTCATCAAAGGTAAGGCATGATTTATATTTTATTTCTGCGTTTTGTGTCGTGCTTGCAGTGTTGAATTATGCTCCTCTCTTTGTTTACAATGGTGCTATCATCAGATAATAGCATCTTATGCTTTCGCCGAAAAGCTTTTTTGAAATCTGACATGTTGGCTGGATTCACAACGAGTGTAGCTTTAATTTGGTATCTTACATGTGTGATTTAATGAAAGTTAGATTTTTATATCATGTTATTTGAATATGGCGCGCTGTATTTTCCCTGGCTATTGGCCGGTGGGACGTTTGCGACGTTTGCGATGTTTGCGAGAGGTTAACAGTCCAGATAGAAGCTGTTTTTCAGTCTCTCGGTCACAGCTTTGATGCAGCTGTACTGACCTCGCCTTCTGGATGATAGTGAGGTGAACAGGCAGTGGCTCGGGTGGTTGTTGTCCTTGATGATCTTTTTGTCACTCCTGTGACATTAGGTGCTGTAGGTGTGCTGGAGGGCAGGTCGTTTGCCCCCGGTGATTCTTTGTGTAGACCGCACCACACTCTGGAGAGCCTTGCAGTTGTGCGTGGTGCAGCTGCCGTACCAGGCGGTGATAAAGCCTGACAGGATGCTCTCAATTGTGCATCTGAAAAAGTTTGTGAGAGTTTTAGGTGACAAGCCAAATTTCTTCAGCCTCCTGAGGTTGAAGAGGCGGTTTTGCGCCTTCTTCGCCACACTATCTGTGTCGGTGGACCATTTCAGTTTGTCCATGATGTTTACGCCAAGGAACAAAACATTCCACCTTCTCCACTGCTGTCCTGTCGATGTGGATGGGGGGTGCGCCCTCTGCTGTTTCCTGAAATCCACGAGCATCTCCTTTGTTTTGTTGACGTTGAGTGAGAGGTTGCTTTCCTGGCATCTCACTCCGAGTGCCCTCACCACCTCACTGTAGGCTGTCTCGTTGTTGTTGGTAATCAAGCCCACTACTGTTGTGTCATCTGCAAACTTGATGATTGAGTTGGAGACGTGCTTGGCCATGCAGTCATGGGTGAACAGGGAGTACATGAGGGGGCTGAGCACACAGTGTTCAGGATCAGCGAAGTGGAAATGTTGTTTCCTACCTTCCCCACCTGGGAGTGGCCCGTCAGGAAGTACAGGACCCAACTGCACAGGACGGAGTTGAGACCCAGGGCCTCAAGCTTAACGATGAGCTTGTAGGGTACTATTGTGTTGAAGGCTGAGCTGTGACATGCTGAACCGGTTAGTCTTTGTCTACCTCGATGACATCCTCATCTTCTCCCATACAAATCATTAAAATCCAGACTGAAAATATTTACACAAGAAGCAACCTAATATCACATAGTCACACCCAAGAACACCTGCTCCACATCCAACAGGTTCTCCAACACCTCCTGGAAAACCAGCTTTTTGTAAAAGCAGAGAAGTGCGAATTTCATCGTTCCACCATCCCCTTTCTGGGATACATCATCACTGCAGGGAGCGTACAGTTGGATCCTGGGAAGGAGAGAGCGGTGGTCAATTGGCCCCAGCCTACGTCCAGAGTACGGCTACAGCGGTTCCTGGATTTCGCCAACTTTTATCGCCGCTTTATCCGGGGCTACAGCACCCTGGCTTCCCCCTGTCTGCACTCACCTATCCCAAGGTTCAGTTTGCGTGGTCCCCAGCTGCTGATCGGGCGTTCTGGGATCTCAAACATCGCTTCACCACAGCTCACATCTTGGTTCATCCTGACCCATTCCGCCAGTTCGTGGTGGAGGCCAATGCTTTGGATGTCGGAGTGGGGGCTGTCCTGTCCCAGCCATCTGCCCTGGACCTCAAGTTGCATCCATGCGCCTTCTTCTCCCACCGCCTCAACACCACGGAGAGGAACCACGATGTGGGGAATCGTGAGCTTCTCGCGGTGGAGATGGCGTTGGAGGAGTGGAGGCACTGGCTGGTGTGGGCGGAACATCCATTCATTGTGTGGACCGACCACATAACCAGGAATATGTCTGCACCGCCAAGTGCTTCAATTCCAGGCAGGCTCGGTGAGCCCTATTATTCACCCAGTTCAACTTCTCCCTCTCCTACCGGCCGGGATCCAAGAATGTCAAGCCGAGCCGAACAGAACAGAGCGGCAAGAGAGAGAGAGAAGAGAGGAAAGCCATTCAGTATTCTAGCCTCCTGCAGCTTGCTTCCCTCCTTCCTCTCTCTCCATGGTGAAGAGATGTTTTGTGCGATGCTCCAGTGAAGAGGATTTTCCAACCAGCGGCGTTTGGTAAGGAGGGGAACATTTTAAGTCAATCACCACACTGTGAAGCATCAACTGTTATGTGGTGCTCGTGGCGCTCATAATATGCCTGTTAGAAAGCGTGTGGCTGAGTTCCAAATGGCACCATATTCCCTATTTAGGGCTCTGGTCGAAAGTAGTGCACTATATAGGAAATTAACAGTATAGAGTGCCATTTGGGATACAAACTGTGATTTCATATTGCTGGTGTCACTGTTATTTTCCAATATGAGGACCAATATTGAAATGTGCACTCAGACAACAAAGACTATACAGTTCAAATCTATTTCCAAACATTCACGTTCAATTATTTAGTCCAGGTTTGAAAGACAACTGAAGGAACACCTTGGGTGTCAGACAATCCTTTTGATCTAAGAAGAGAGAAAGAAAGAGACACGGGTGACACGAGTGAACTATATGTGGAGAAGAATTATGGACGCTGCTGCTACTCGCTGTTCATTATCTTTGCTTTACCCCTACCTACATATACGTATTACCTCAATTGCCGCAACAAACAAGTACCCCCGCACATTGACTCGGTACCCTTGTATACAGCCTCGTTTTATTATTTTATTGTTACTCTTATTTTTTTACTTATATTTTCTTTAGTCTTATTTTTCTTACAACTGCATTGTTGGTTAAGGGTTTGTAAGTAAGCATTTCATGTTAAGTTCTACACCTGTTGTATTCAATTTGATTTGACAATGAAATTATCCTAACAAACTAAGAAACTGTTGGATGGGTATATTGACTGTAGGAGATGAGGGGCAAACTATGTTGTTGTTTTTGTCTCTATCTCGCTGTCGCTTTTCCGTTATAATGAGTAACTTGCATAGTTTGCTGTGCCCTAGGGTGCTATTCATTGAAACAAAATTGCATGATTTGCTGTGCCATAGTGTGCTATCCATTGAAACAGAATTGTATTGGTTGCTGTGCTTAACAGTGCTACTCATGGAAACAGAATTGTGTGATTTTGTATGCCAAGTTTGGGATTTGCTGTGTTTTGGAATATTTACTTTTTGCCGCATGAATTTGCCATTTCTTTTTTGATTTACACTGCCTGTTTTTACTTCTGGTCAGGGAAAGTAAATAGGGCCTCTTTAGGACTGTTTTTGCCTCTGGACTTGTCTGTGGGCTTGCCAGGGTCAGTTCTTACTGCTGTAGGCCCCAGGTGGACCTGCTGTTCATGTCTGTTAGTTTTGATTTGATCTACTAAGGAGTACTGACTACTCCCTTTGCATGGATTTACTTGCTACAATAAAGATTGTGTATGTAATTGCAACCTTTTGTGCTGTATAGTGTGTTCTGGGGATTGAAACGAACCTGGTGTCACTAGACAAGAGTAACTTACCTGGTACTTACCTAACTAGTTATTCCCATGACACAGATGATGCAGGAGGGGGTAGGCATGGAGAGGAAAAAGAGAGGAAACGGGAGGGAAGGTGACACTGTAAAAGTTAGAATACCTACTCTCCTTTCTTCTCTCATGGCAACTCCTCTCCAATGTGTCGGCACAGACCCCAGATCTCATATGAATCAAGCTGCAGATAACCCCATCCTTCTCCTGTCTGTGGTATTTAACAAAAGCATTTGAAATCACCATGCTCTCTCAGACAGAGTGAAACTCTGCACCCGCTTACTGCCCGTGTCAGATACTACACCCCTCATTCACTAAACAGTAAGGGTGGGGCTGGAAAAGGGACAAGGAGATGACAGTGGTGTACTGAGTGCGTGTCATATTTTGTCAGTCGGTAGAAGGGGTACAAAGCGGAGGCCTGTGTGCAACAAGACTTTGAATTTAGATAATATTTCACTCTATATTCTGCCTCTCTCCAACTGTGCTCTGAATAAGACAGGCATCTCTTGCCTGCCCTGGATATTATGAATGTTGAATTGAAAATTACACTGATCTTTTAGTTTATTTCTACTACGCAGGTGTAGAAACAGCTTGATTTGTTTAATAATATTCACATATCATGGGATTAATCATAGGGCTAATTAATGGAGGTTCTGTTCCATTTCATGTTTACACTGGGCTAAAGCATTTACAGGAACGTTACTGTTTGGAATACAGTGTCAAATAAAAGTATTTTTCTTAGCAGCACTTAAGGGAAGTAATAGTTTATCCATAGGAATGTGTGTGTGTGCTCCCGATGTGTGAACGTGATAAAGACTTGCATGGCAAAAGGAGGCCCGGGACAACACAAGACCAACATTATTACCCTATGCGTGCATTTTTCTTCCCACCCCCTCTTTTTTTTCTCCCTCACTCCACCAAACAATATCTGTATTCAACATTGTAAAAGCAATGTCAGTCACATATGAGTGAAGCAAATGCTGAGAGACATGCCGTTGGAGTAGTCAGAGGCATTTTTCCAGGGCGCTCCGCTCGCCTCGCTCACAAGGCATTGCAGCAAATCAAAATATCTGACTTATCTTGGAGTTATCGTTGCATTCCACAGTGTCTGTGTGTGTTTTAAAACTGCGGCATTTGTGGGCAACTAGCTCTCACAGTCTCACGTCAGAATTAGATGTTCATCCATATTTCTCAAACGTAAAACGTAAAAATTCAATGTTTATTTTTTTACCTTTATTTAACTAGGCAAGTCAGTTAAGAACAAATACTTATTTACAATGACGGCCTACCCTGGCCAAACCCTAACCCAGATGACGCTGGGCCAATTGTGTACCGCCCTATGGGACTCCCTATCCGGTTGTGATACAGCCTGGAACCGAACCAGGGTCTGTAGTGACACCTATAGCACTGAAATGCAGTGCCTTAGACCACTGTGCCACTCGGGAATTTCAAAGTGTTTAAGTTTAGGAATTAACTCAGAATTGCCGGTGAATATTAATATTTTTAGAGTGACTGCTTAGATTTAGTGGGAGAACTCTGACTTGTTTCACTGTAGCTTCTTGAACAACAGGGTATCTTGAACAAACCACTCTTTGTGGAGAGAACATGGCGGTCGTGTTGAATTTTTTAAATAATAACTACAATGTCCGTCTGCGAGAGTGAGAAATGCCTGGCTTGGCTGTGTGTGTGTGTATGTGCATGTGTGTGCTCGTGAGTGTTTACCTGTGGGAAAGTTGTGTCCATCATGCACCACTGTATGTTACCAACCCCCTAATCCTCAACATTTGTGGACTTTTTTCCCTCTTCAGAATTATAATCCCATTTTCCACCTCAGTGTGACATCCTCTCTCATCAGCACTCTTAATTTAACTGGCCAAGAGTCAGAGGAATTAGCACATATCACTTTTAATGCTCTCCATTAAAGTGCCAGCAAAACTAAAGGACAACATTACTGACACGGCTAGCACCGCTAACATGCAGACCTGTGTTCAATTAGTATTTGAAATCTTTCAAATACGTTGAGGGTTTGCTCTAACCTGCCTAGAAGGTCGCACTGTGTGTACTGAAACGATCTATTAGCTTTCCCCCTGAAAGGCTGCTTCTAGTATATAAACACGAGTAGGAATTTGAGTTCACAGCTCCCCTTATGTGGTGAATGCCATACAAGTAATTAAACATGGCAAGTTCAAACCCTCAGGAGCCCAGTGGCTACAGAGGTGTCTGTGTGTCTGTGTTTGTCTCTGTGAATGCACGACCATCTGATCCTCTTTTCATCCTCTCTTATTTCCTTACACCTTCCAGCTTAATTGAACTAATTCAACTACCACAACATCTTTCACCAACATCACACAAACAAACAACACACCTATAAGCCTAAACTGTTGAGCCTCAAAGTAACCCATTCGCTTCAGGGTGTGTTTCTCAGATGAGATGTGAAGAAGGTGTCCAGGGTACCTCCCTCTGTGTGTGTGACCCTGACCTCTGCTCCAGGGGCCCCTCTCCAGCTCTCTGACACCCAGGGAATGGTCTTATTAAAGTGGGGAGGAAGAGAGAGAGAGACGGGGGGAATGGTCTTGTAAAATAAATGGTCTTATTAAAGTGGGGAGGGAGAGAGAGAGAAACAGAGAGAGAGAGAGGGGTGGGGTGGGGGGCTCCCTGTCCTAGCCTGTCCTTGCCTGTCCCAAGGCCAGAGGAAAGCTTACTGAGTCTAACTGACTCCCTCACTCAGCGGCAGGGAGCGGCTGGGGAGACGGTGTTGGGAGGGTCTAGGCAAGTCAGTTCTGTTCAATGGTGACTTCACATGTGGTTTTGTCTTGAATTACTGGTTTCTGTTGTCCCCAATGATCTGTGTACTGTTCCAAAAGGATTCTCTCCTCCCATGAGGGGAGACCATAGACCTTGGCACCCTGCTGCAGTCCCTCCCTAGTCCCAATATCAGCACACACTATAAGGGGTTCCCGAGTGGCGCAGCGGTCTAAGGCACTGCATCTCAGTGCTAGAGGTGTCACTACAGACCCTGGTTCGATTTCAGGCTGCCTCACAACCGGCCATGATTGGGAGTCCCATAGGGCGTCACACAATTGGCCCAGCGTCATCCGGGTTAGGGTTTAGTCGGGGTAGGCCGTCATTGTAAATAAGAATTTGTTCTTAACTGACTTGCCTAGTTAAATAAATTTACCAAACACAAGAGTATAGCATCAGCCCAACAAACCCTGTGTCTCCTCATTCCTCACACTGAGTCAAGAGACAATCCACTGAACTTCAGCTTTCAATTCAAACTTACTGAAATCTCAGCAGATTTGAGGAATATTTCAAGTAAAAATATATAACATTTAAATAAATAAGAAAGCAATCAGTTCAAACTAAAGATATTCTTCTCTTGTGGTGCCAGTTTCTGCATAAAGCTCTCTTTCAGAGACAAAACTACAGCTCTGTCATGTCACTGTCTTCAGTGTGTTGGAGCAGTCACTGTCTCAGTGTGTGTATGACTGACTCTGTCGCTCTTCCTGGTCACACAAAGCCAGTGTCTTGTGTTCTTTCTCCTCACAGGGAATCTGCTGCTTCTGCTGCTCTCTCACTGGCTTTCTAATTGGCCACTGGCTTTCTAATTGCCTTCTTGTCCGTCTTTCCAACCAGCCTAAATGAAACTCTCTCTGTCTATCACTCTCTATTACAATATTAAATTTGTCATATTTCAATTTCATTCAAAACTTCACTCCATAATTCTACTTATTTACTATACAACCTTATCCTAAAATGTATTAAATTGTTTTTTTCTCTCATCAATCTACACTAGGGCTGTGGCGGTCACAAAATTTTGTCAGCCGGTGACTGTCAAGCAGATAACTGTCGGTCTCATGGTAATTGACCGTTAATTATTAAAAACACATCCAGCATCTCCTGGCTTCCACATGTTGCCTACAAGCCACTGATACAGACCTTTGAAACATCTACATTTTAAAAAGTCTAATAAATCCATGTAATATAGCCTACACCTTCACAATACATTTAGAAAGGTCTAATAAAGCATGATATGAAGAAAATTTAGTATTTTTCAGAAGAACAGAATAGCATACTCAAATCAAATGTATTTGTCACATACACATGGTTAGCAGGTGATAATGCAAGTGTAGCGAAATGCTTGTGCTTCTAGTTCCGACCATGCAGTAATATCTAACAAGTAATATAACCTAACAATTTCACAACAACTACCTTATACACACACAAGTGTAAAAGAATGAATACGAATATGTGCATAAAACCATATAAATGGGTGATGGCCGAACGGCATAGGCAAGATGCAGTAGATGGTATAGAGTACATTATATACATATGAGATGAGTAATGTAGGGTATGAAAACATATAAAGCGGCATTGTTTAAAGTGGCTAGTGATACATTACATCAAGATGGCAAGATGCAGTAGATGGTATAGAGTACAGTATATACATATGAGATGAGTAATGTAGGGTATGAAAACATTATATGAAGTGGCATTGTTTAAAGTGGCTAGTGATACATTACATCAAGATGGCAAGATGCAGTAGATGGTATAGCGTACAGTATATACATATGAGATGAGAAATGTAAGGTAAGTAAACATGATATAATATAAAGTGGCTAGTGATAAATTGATTACAACTATTTTTCCATTATTAAAGTGGCTGGAGTTGAGTCAGTATGTTGGTAGCAGCCACTCAATGTTAGTGATAGCTAACAGTCTGATGACCTTGAGATTGAAGCTGTTTTTCAGTCTCTCGGTCCCCGCTTTGATGCACCTGTACTGACCTCGCCTTCTGGATGATAGCGGGGTGAACAGGCAGTGGCTCGGGTGGTTGTTGTCCTTGATGATCTTTTTGGCCTTCCTGTGGCATCGGGTGGTGTAGGTGTCCTGGAGGGCAGACCTCACTACTCTGGAGAGCCTTCCGGTTATAGGCGGAGAAGCTGCCGTACCAGGCGGTGATACAGCCCGACAGGATGCTCTCGATTGTGCAGCTGTAAAAGTTTGTGAGTGTTTTTGGTGACAAGCCACATTTCTTCAGCCTCCTGAGGTTGAAGAGGCGCTGTTGCGCCTTCTTCACCACGCTGTCTGTGTGGGTGGACCATTTCAGTTTGTCCATAATGTTTACCCCAAGGAACTTAAAACATTCCACCTTCTCCACTGCTGTCCCGTCGATGTGGATAGGGGGGTGCGCCCTCTGCTGTTTCCTGAAGTCCACGAGCATCTCCTTTGTTTTGTTGACGTTGAGTGAGAGGTTGTTTTCCTGGCATCACACTCCGAGTGCCCTCACCTCCTCACTGTAGGCTGTCTCGTCGTTGTTGGTAATCAAGCCCACTACTGTTGTGTAATCTGCAAACTTGATGATTGAGTTGGAGACGTGCATGGCCACGCAGTTCCCTTGTGGGGACCCAGTGTTGAGTATCAGCAGGGTGGAGATGTTTCCTACCTACCCTCACCACTTGGGGGCGGCCCGTCAGGAAGTCCAGGACCCAGTTGCTCAGGGCGGGGTCTCGAGCTTAATGATGAGTTTGGAGGGTACTATTGTGTTAAATGTTGAGCTGTAATCGAAGAACAGCATTCTTACATAGTTATTCATCTTGTCCAGATGGGTTAGGGCAGTGTGCAGTGTGATGGCGATTGCGTTGTCTGTGGACCTATTGGGGCGGTAAGCAAATTGGAGTGGGTCTAGACTTACAGGATGGGTGGAGGTGATATGGTCCTTGACTAGTCTCTCAAAGCACTTCATGATGACGGAAGTGAGTGCTACAGGGCGGTAGTCATTTAGCTCAGTTACCTTAGCTTTCTTGGGAACAGGAACAAGCATGTGGGGACAACAGACTGGGGTAAGGATTGATTGAATATGTCTGTAAACACACCAGCCAGCTGGTCTGCGCAAGCTCTGAGGACGCGGCCGGTGATGCCGTCTGGGCCTGCAGCCTTGCGAGGGTTAACACGTTTTAATGTTTTACTCACATTGGCTACAGTGAAGGAGAGCCTGCAGGTTTTGGTAGCGGGACGTGTCAGTGGCACTGTATTGTCCTCAAAGCAAGCAAGAAAGTTGTTTAGTCTGTCTGGGAGCAAGGCATCATGATCCGCAACGGGGCTGGTTTTTCTTTTGTAGTGATTAACTGTAGACCCTGCCACATACCTCTCGTGTCTGAGCCGTTGAATTGCGACTCCACTTTGTCTCTGTACTGACGCTTAGCTTGTTTGATTGCCTCGCGGAGGGAAGAGCTACACTGTTTGTATTCGGTCATGTTTCCGGTCAACTTGCCCTGATTAAAAGCAGTGGTTCGCGTGTTCAGTTTTGCGCGAAAGCTGCCATCAATCAATGGTGTCTGGTTGGGGAATGTTTTAACCCACTGCTGTAAATAAAAATGTGTTCTTAAAACCTTTTCTAATAGGGGGGCGCTATTTTCACTTTGTAAAAAATCGTGCCCAAATTAAACTGCCTTGTACTTTATTCTAGCTCGTACAATATGCATATTATTATTACTATTGGATAGAAAACACTCTCAAGTTTCTAAAACCGTTTGAATTATATCTGTGAGTAAAACAGAACTCATTTTGCAGCAAACTTCCTGACAGGAAGTGAAAAATCTGAAATCGAGGCTCTGTTCCAGGGCCTTCCTATTAATTTGCCGGAAATCTATGGATATACATGCACTTCATACGCCTTCCACTAGATGTCAACAGGCAGTGGGAGGTGGAATGGGGTGTCTAGCTTGATCTGAGGCCGAACAAGAGCTTTTGGAATGACGTGACTGGAAATTTCATTGTCTTCGAAGGCGGGAGAAGGAACCCCAGATTGCCTTCTGAAAAGCTTTCGGTATACACGTTAGATATCTCCGGCTCTGATTTTATTTGATAGATGTAATAAAAACATCATAAAGTAGGTTTTTTCAACCGAGTTGTATCAGTTTATTGAACGTTTATTGCGAGTTTTGGAATTTTCTTGTGAAGTGTGAAGTTGGGCACGTTTGCGCCACATGGCTAGCTATGGTTGCTAATTCGACAGGCGAAGAGGACATTCTAAAACCAAACAACGATTTATTCTGGACAAAGGACTCCTTGTACAAGATTCTGATGGAAGCTCAGCAAAAGTAGAAACCATTTATGATGTTATTTCGTATTTCTGTGGAAAATGTTTAGTCCTATTATCCAGCGTTTTGGCGGGCGCTGTCTCGCTATAACGTAAGCTGTATGTCGTACTAAAGTTATTTAAAAAAATCTAACACAGCGGTTGCATTAAGAACTAGTGTATCTTTCACTTGCTGTACAACATGTATTTTTTTGTAAAGTTTAATGATGAGTTATTTGATTAGATTAGGTGACTGTCCAAAATATCTCCGGAGAATTTTGTGCATTTTGGCTACGTATTCACATTGTAAAACCACGATTTGTACCGCTAAATATGCACATTTTCGAACAAAACATATATGTATTGTGTAACATGATGTTATAGGACTGTCATCTGATGAAGTTTTTCAAGGTTAGTGAATAATTTAATAACTTTTGCTGGTTTTTGCGATCGCTACCTTTTGCTGCTGATAAATGCGTTTGTGTGGTTGGCTATTGTGGTAAGCTAATATAATGCTATATTGTGCTTTCGCTGTAAAACACTTAAAAAATCTGAAATATTGGCTGGATTCACAAGATGTTTATCTTTCATTTGCTGTACACTATGTATTTTTCATAAATGTTTTATGATGAGTATTTAGGTATTTCACGTTGCGCTCTGTAATTATTCTAGCTGCTTTGGTGATATTTTTGATTGTAGCTGCAATGTAAAACTATGATTTATACCTCAAATATGCACATTTTTCGAACAAAACATAGATTTATTGTATAACATGTTATAAGACTGTCATCTGATGAAGTTGTTTCTTGGTTAGTGACTAATTATATCTCTATTTGGTCGGTTTTGTGATAGCTACCTATGCGGATCCTCCTCATCAAAAAAGCTGACTAGCATAGCCTAGCCTAGCGCCACAGGGATATCATATAATATAATTTCATGAAATCACAAGTCCAATACAGCAAATGAAAGATAAACATCTTGTGAATCCAGCCATCATTTCCGATTTTTTAAATGTTTTACAGCAAAAACACAATATATATTTATATTAGCTCACCACAATAGCCAAACACACAACGCCATGTTTTCACCATGTTTTCACCGCAACATAGCTTTCACAAAACCCACAAATAGAGATAAAATTAATCACTAACCTTTGAACAACTTCATCAGATGACAGTCTTATAACATCATGTTATACAATACATTTATGTTTTGTTCGAAAATGTGCATATTTAGATGTATAAATCTTAGTTTTACATTGCAGCCACCGTCACAAATAGCACGAAAACAGCCAGAATAATTACAGAGAGCAACGTGAAATACATAAATACTCATCATAAAACATTTATGAAAAATACATGTTGTACAGCAAATGAAAGATAAACATCTTGTGAATCCAGCCAATATTTCCAATATAGCCATAATGCACCAAATTGTCCGGAGAAATTTTGGACAGTCACGTAATCTAACCAAAAAACTCATCATAAACTTTACTAAAAATACATGTTGTACAGAAAATGAAAGATACACTGGTTCTTAACTTCTTGTCAATATGGGGGCGCTGTTTCCACTTTGGAAAAAATCGTGCCCAAATTAAACTGCCTCGTACTCTATTCTAGATCGTACAATTTGCATATTATTATATTATTACTATTGGATAGAAAACACTCTCAAGTTTCTAAAACTGTTTGAATTATATCTGTGAGTAAAACAGAACTCATTTTGCAGCAAACTTCCAGACAGGAAGTGAAAAATCTGAAAACGATGCTCTGTTCCAGGGCCTGCCTATTGAATTGCCTTATATTTATGGAAGATGGAATGGGGTGTCTAGCTTGATCTGAGGTCGAACAAGAGCTCTTGGAATGACGTGTCCAGAATTTCCTTTCTCTACCTAGGCGCGGGAAGCACCTCCATATTGTCTTATGATAAGCGTTCGATATACACGGCTAATATCTCCAGCTTTGTTTTTATTTGATACATATTAGAAAAACATCATAAAGTAGGTTTTTTCAACCGAGTTTCATCAGTTTATTCAACATTTAATGGGACTTTTGGAGTTTCCGTTCTCTGCGTCGAGAGAAATTGGGAACGTCATCAACATTGGCTAGCCTTGTGGAGCGAATTCGACAGGAGAGAAGGACATTCTAAAACCAAACAACGATTTATTCTGGACCTAGGACTCCTTCTACAAGATTCTGATGGAAGCTCAGCAAAAGTAAGAACAATTTATGATGTTATTTCGTATTTCTGTGGAAAATGTTGAGTCCTATTATCCGCCCTTTTTGCGGGCGCTGTCTCGCTATAACGTAAGCTGTTTGTTATGGTAAAGTTATCTTAACCTTTTATGGCTGCAACCCTTGTTCTCAATTTCCGCCTGAAGACATACCCTAATCTAACTGCCTGTAGCTCAGCTCCAGAAGCAAGGATATGTATATTCTTGGTATCATTTGAAAGGAAACATTCTGAAGTTTGTGGAAATGTTAATTGAATGTAGGAGAATATAACACAATAGATCTGGTAGAAGAAAATACAAGGAAATACACATACGTTTTCTGTTTTTTATTGTTGTAGCATCATCTTTCACATGTACTGGAATAGCCAAACAGTTAGGTAGGATGCTGGGGACAATTTAGATGGACAACACAAGAGGGCAACTGTAGTTGTGCAAAGTTTTAGACTGACAACTTCAGGAATGGGTGAGCTACATGACATTTAGCATGAAGTCACCCAGGTGTCCCACACAAGTTGCCCAAATGTACCCAAGTGGCCGAATTGGTGAAATGACCTATAACTATATACAACAGTGCAAATAACTATATACAACATATCAAAAAGCAATTCTAAACACACAAAAAAAATTATAAAAATGTTTAAAAAAATATTAGGGAAAAAAATAAAAATAAAAACAGGGGTAGAGCCTTTAGAAGTCCTCTACACAATATTTTGCTGCCTGTGCCATGTCCCATAGCAGTCTCTTTCTGAGGTAAAGCAGAGACAAACTGAACACGTGGTGCAGATGATGGGGGACTTCATGTGACACAGAACACAACGACGCCTCCATGCTGTGGCCGTTTGGCCATGAGGCACAGTCATGCCTGCAGTAATGAACTGTGGCATATGAACACCACTGGAGGCAGGAGTAGAGGGGGCAGAGGTAGAGGGGGCAGAGGTAGAGGGGGCAGAGGTATATGTATGAACATACATATATGAATATGTATGAACTTTCCAATTTGTAAGTCGCTCTGGATAAGAGCGTCTGCTAAATGACTTAAATGTAAATGTAAATGTAGGTAGAGGGGGCAGAGCGTGATGCAGTGGGCTTTGTGCGATAGGCAGCAAGCTCCTTGATGAGCAGCTCCCTGAAGGCTAGCTGTGTGATGGGGGGCTGTCCACAGCTCTTCGCCATTTCCTTCTGCAGGATGAAGGAATTCACCACAGCAATGTCAATGAAGTGGTAAAACAATGTTTTGTACCACTTCTTCGTTTTATGAAGAACATTATAGTACCCTATCAGTGCATCTGATAGGTCTACACCTCCCATGCTCTTGTTGTAGTCCTTGATGGCTGCAGGAATGGGGACATTTTTGTTGTTCCATGCACCCAAAGCATCTTTTACACGCCTACTGACATGGTCGCCATTGAATGACTTGTGAATAGTGGAACACATCACCACCTCTCGAGTGTCCATCCACTTCACAAACAGCAGGCCATCTTCACGGATCCATCGCATGGTACCCCGCTCAGCCCGCTTAGGCATGTCATTTACCTTTGTCTTTGGAAAGCCCACTCTGTTGGTCCGAATAGTGCCACAAGCCCACACCTCCCGCTTCCTCAGGTCTGCAAACAGGGTAGGGCTTGTGTAAAAGTTGTCCACAAAGAATTTGTAGCCCTTCCCCAGCAGTTGGAAATCCAATAACGCCATCACAGAGTCATAGCTAAGTCCCTTACCAGTCGCACAAGTGTTCTTCCCCTCATAGACAAAACAATTGCATATGTATGCACACACAGAATCAGCCAAAACAAACAGCTTGTAACCCCACTTAGTTGGCTTGTTACGCATGTATTGTTTTAGGCCAATTCTGGCCTTTGAGGCTACCATCCTTTCATCTATGGACAAGTTCTGTGCGGGCTGAAAATGGGTCTTGCAAGCCTCAACCATGCTGTGGTAGAGAGGTTTGACTTTGCAGAGCCTGTCAAACCGTGCGGTGCCTCTCCTCCTGTCATTCTCCTCATCAACTTCTGGGTCACTGATGTGCAGCGCCCGTGAGATATTTAAAAACATGACAGGACATGACAGTGGGGGGGAAAGGCAGTTGATAGAGTTCGGATGTTTTCCAGTAATCCTTTAGGGTTTTGAACTTCACCAGCCCCATGTAAATTACCAGTGAAAGGTAGCAGAAAATGTCTGACATGGAAATGGGCTTCCATGCCTGTTTCTTTCCTGCTTGCTTCCTAGCCCCATACTTGTTAGTATTACAAACAAGGGAATCAACAACTGCCGGGGTGAAAAACAGTTGGAAAAGTTGCATCGGGCTATACTTCGAAGTCATATCCAGTTGGGGTCCCGGTTGCCGTTTAGGTCGGAAAATTGGAGCACGGGGCTCCACATCTTCCTCCAGCACAGAGTGCCATTGCCCCTCTACCTCTCTACCAGCAGGTTCCATACTTCCCTTCCTCCGCTTCTTTGTTACCCTCTTCCCACCTCTAGATGGCCGGGCGGGGGTAGGTGTGGAGCCAGAGACAGCAGGAGTCCGGCTGGATGAACCCGCTTCAGTGGGGGATGGGCACCTTGGCACCGGAGGCTCCCAGTCGGAGCCGCTATCACTGTGAAAGAAAACATAAAACAATTATTTGTATTGTATGAGCCTTTTATCATCACATGAAATAAACAGATATGTATTGTATAGAATACTTCACTATGGTGAAGTGCTGTTCCATTCAACTGCGGCCATTGTTTTGGGCCTGCCCTCCTCCCAACAGCACCCAATTGCTATTTCACATGGAAATGGAGAGGAGTAGCAGTGGCCATGTGTTTTCTGTTTTATTCCATTCCATATATATATATATACATACATATATACATACATACATACATCACATACACATACACACAACACCCAAACAAACACACACACATGTGGCTTATGTGCCCATGTGTGTCTCTTTTATTCCAGTTGAATAAAAAATGGAAAATATATATATCTGACATGGCATATATATATATATATATACATATACATACATATATACATACATACATACATACATACATCACATACACATACATATACACACACACCCAAACAAACACACACACATGTGGCTTATGTGCCCATGTGTGTCTCTTTTATTCCAGTTGAATAAAAAATGGAAAATATATATATCTGACATGGCATATATATATATATATATATATATATATATATATATATATATATATATATATATATATATATATATATATATATATATATATACATACGCACATACATACATATACACACACATACATATACACCCACCCAAACAAACACACGTGGCTTATGTATCGATGTGTCTTTTTTATTCCATTTGAATAAAAAATGGAAAATATATATATATCTGACATGGAATATATATATATATGCATACATACATACACTATGTATAGCCAATGTGTACTTTACACATTTCATCACACATTTCATTGCAAATTGCAAAAAAAAAAAAAAAAAATTATTTTTTTTGCAAAAAATAACGAAATAATAATATTTATATTTCAAACAACGGCATTAGCACTTACCGGTCGAGAATTGCGTCCTGTCCTTGCAGAAAAAGCTCCTCGATGTTGGAATCATAACTGTGTTCACTCAACGATTCTTCAAATAACAATTCCGTCTCACTTTCTCTATCAATTTCATCAAGAATCTGGTGCAAATCTGTATATTTAGACTTCGATTTAACTTTTCCAGATTTGTTCGCCATGATGCCTACAATGAAATCTTACAAATAACACTTTACAAAAACTACTTTCAAAACTTTCCAAACAATTCCGTGCGTAATGAGCTGTGGTGCAACTATGGTCGATGGATGATGGTCGATGGCGAAAGAACGCGTGTTGCGCATGCCTTCACTAACAAAGGATGGTGGTCCAACCCATAACATCACATACTGGCATTTACCTCTACTCATTGGCTATCGATCCAGCTAGATTTCAAGAAGATCTGTGGTCATTGGGCAGAAATACAGTCAATCAACGACGCTTCGCCAGTATTACTGGTGCGCAAACATGTCATTGCTTGTTGTCGTCAAATCAGCTCACTTCGGTCAATACTCACCGCAAAAAAAACAGTTACGTCTGACTGGGTTGCAAACATCCAGAGGATTACAATGAAACCAACCATGACTAGATAAACGATTGTTTACTGTATGTAATTGCGTCGAATGCGCCGTAAAAAGTTGATAGAGATGGAAATCGCGAGGCAAACGTTATCCTAAATGTTTCGTTTTAGGCTACAAAAATGGATTTTATCAAAGAAAACGGCACTTTGTTTGATCACTGGGACCCTCGGGAAGAGAAATAAGAGCAAGATATCAGAATGTAAGTCATAATTTTACCTTCAGAAGTGAATTTGTCAAACGTGTCATGGCGGAAAATGTATGTTGTTGTTGATCGCTCTTCTCAAACAAAAGCATGGCATTTGTTCTCTGTAATAGCTATTTTAAATCGGAAAACGTAGTTTGATTACCAAGATTCTAATCTTTTGAAGCATGTAAGACACTTGCATTTTCAAGAATGTTTCATGTTACGACGTTGTATATAAGTTAGTCATTATGAAATTTCACCGGATAATGTACCGGCATCGGGCTTGCAGCCAGAAGAAGTAAAAAAATCTAACACGGCGGTTGCATTAACTGCCTTGTTCAGGGAAAGAACAACTGATTTTTACCTTGTCTCCTCAGGAATTTCATCCAGCAACCTTTTGATTACTGGCCCAATGCTCTAACCACTAGGCTACCTGCCACCCCAGATAGCCTAGTAGTAGTTGTAGCGCTCAGATTTCTCAGAGTGTCTGTTATACTGGATACATCAGACAAACCACTGGTCGTTTGATAGGGAAATGTTCTTCTCTCGTCTTTGGTCAAGTTTCCTAGACTATTTTACATATACAGCTGAAGACTGTGAATGTGTAGTCTTTAGTTTTGTAGTTTTCTTACCCAGTTTTTATGTATTCAGCTGGCGCTGCATGTAACTGATCTATAGAGTGGTAAATTGCCAACCATTTCAAAATGTAATTACAGATCCATGCTCTCTGGTCTATAGAGATGCTCTTCTTCTGTGTTGAAAGTTTCAGACTGTGTAACCATTTCGTACCTTCCAGCTCACGCTATCGGTCCCACTAGTCTGATATGTTAATTCTTCTCTCTGGAAAAAGGGGCTTCCATGATGTTTGGCATAATGTCTGTGCTCACGTGGGTGTGCTCACTGACTGGTTAAGACTTCATATGAAAAACAATTATCTCATTTAGAAGGCTAACATCCCATTACATCTTCTCACATATAGTTTCATATTTAATCATATAAGTTCCTTCTAGATGTGAATCTGATCACTGGGAAATATACACATTCAGAGATACAGTTATGTTGTTCTACTGTCCTTAGTTACAATACAAATTAGTAATGAATTAGACATGATTCTTCTTAAGTACCCATGGACCCTTCCAACTGTTTGGATTACAGAAGTATTGTTTCATTATTCAACCTTTTGATGTTACCGTACTGCAATGTCTCTCTCTCTCTGTTGTAACAAAGGGATTTAACATTCCATTTCTGTAAGAGTGGGAGATAGAGTTTTCCTGCAGGTATTTTGTGTGTGTGGGGGGGGGAGTCTGGCGCCTATGATCCTCACCCAAAAGGGCAAGTCATGACAGGACCAAGAGGTAATCTAAAACACCTTTCTAACAGCACATCAAACATGAATGACTGACAAAATGTTGGGCTAAGTGTAAGGTATGTTGTGTGATATGATCTAGTTTTTCCTATGTTATTACAAGGTATAATATGCTTATTACAAGTAACCATACAATGTGTATTTGTATTTTTTATTTGTATTTATTATGCCAAAGCAGCAGCTACTCTTCCTTAGGTCCAGCAAAATTAAGGCAGTTTATACAATTTAAAAACATTACAATACATTCACAGATTTCACAACACACTGTGTGCCCTCAGGTCCCTACTCCACCACTACCACATATCTACAGTACTAAATCCATGTGTATGTATAGTGCATATGTTATCGTGTGTGTGTGTATGCATGTGTCTGTGTCAATGTTTGTGTTGCTTCAGTCCCCGCTGTTCCATAAGGTGTTTTTTTAATCTGTTTTTAAATCAAATTTTACTGCTTGCATCAGAAGCAGTCCAATGTGTGACCTAACGAAGGCATGTTTGGTGCCTATGGAATGCAAACTTAATTTCCTTCACTTTTGGACTGCTTCTGTGAGTGTTTGGTACATGAAGAACATGCTATGGATACTTTCTCAAATTGGCACAAACATGAAGGAGAGAGGTCAGGGGAGGCTTGGATGACTCTCTCCCCCTTTTCGCGCTTGAACCAATCAGCAGGGTAAGATGGTTTGGCAGGACATTTTGAACACTCCCCTCAAATGGAGGGATTAAAAGAACTGAGGAATGTTTCACACCTCAATTCCAGTGAATTATTTGGCTTTCAGAAGTGACTATCAAGGACTCTTGCAAGTTGTCCTATTTCCATTGAAGCCAAACTAAGGATTCTGGATCACCAGCTTGCATCCGACTGATCCCATCTAGATACTGTATCAGTGAACGACCGCGAAGGCTGGCATTCCTCGCCAAACCTACAGTATGTTGGACCCTGTTCTGCCTTGCACAGCCCAGGACTACTCTGATTCCCTAGCCTCCCAGGACTCTGATCTCCGAGCTTGCGTGAATCCGACTCATTGTCAGATAGTGCGGCTGCACTGTCATCTGACCAAAGACCCCCAATCAATCTATTGAGTGTAACTATGTAGCTAATTGCCCTTTCTCTTCCCAGCATTGGCATGATGTGTAATGTGCAGCTCTTTAGGTTAACGTTAAGTAACTGCAAAACTTTAACATAGGAACTGAACCACTACTTGCCCCTTTTAAGTCACTTCCTCCATAAAATATTCATAGACCATAATCTTTCACAGTATGCACCCATGGGACCTGTTAAGTGTAGTCTTGAGTGAGTAAATGTCGCTCCATCCAAATTAAGAATATCATCCTCTATCAATTTGCTGGTAACCTATTAAATTCCTATTTTTCTCCTGTATTGATCATATGCCATTATCATCATTCATCGTGTAACCATTGATTAATTTTACTATTTTTATTATTAAACGTTTGTATTTTACCTGTTGTTACATGTTTCTCTGATACAAAACAAGCTCTAGAAAATCATTCAATTTCACAAATCTGATATTAGGCTCATCAAATATACCTTAAAATAAATAAATGATTACCATTTTTGTCTAACAGTGTTATTGTTAAGATAACTCATAAGTCACGTCTTCTGAAGATACTTTTTGTCCAATAATGGACTGGTGCCCTGATGAATAACAAATATTAATTATCGTTAGAGATGAAGTCATAATTTATAGTAATAACTTCACCAATACTACATGTAAAGCCCACCTTTCTAACATGAATATCTTCACACTTACATGAATGTGATGGTGAAGCATAGGAAAAAGATGGGAACGTGTTGTTGCGCTCAGAGAAAAGGGGAACTTTATTAGCCAAGTACAGCACATCATATATGTCAAGATAACAGACAACAGTTTCCCGTGTAATTTTGCTTATCGTTCTCCCACTTCTTTTTCACCCATGCATGTGACCTGTGGAGGCTATTGAGGGGAGGACAGCTCATAATAATGTCTGGAACGGAATTAATGGAATGGCATTAAACACATGAATAGATACTATTCCACCTATTGCGCTCGAGCCATTACCACAAGCCCGTCCTTCCCCAATTAAGGTGCCACCAATCTCCTGTGCATGTGAAAGCTGCCCCCTCCATCTCACACTCCTTCTCGTAGTCCCTGAAAAGACATAAGATGAAGTACAACACCAGGGTCACAACTTGCTGTTGAGAGTTAGAATAGTTGAATACACAATATGTACGTTTGAAATTTGGTTGTGCATCAGCAGTTTTTCTCTTGTTTTGTCAGTCACTGACAGTCACTCAATTAGCTGTGCCAGCCGTAATCATGTCTGAATACTGACTGGGCATGCATGGGACCTTTTTTTGTTACTCTCACTCAGATATCATTAACATGGTATAAGTCATCGCAAAATAAGTAGAATTGAATGAAATTTACTTTAAAACTGCAAAAATTGATCAGACATCATAAGGTAGTTAATTTAAACCGACTTATAGCAGTTTATAGCAGTTTATTGCGATTTTCTGGCATTTCTATGTGACGCACTTTCAAGAGTTGGGCACTTTTCCGGTACATGCCGAATGTTAGTGGCCATTTCGACAGGACAAGAGGACATCTTTCGACCAAAAGACGATTAGACCGGAGAAAAGATACATTGCCCAAGATTCTGATGGAAGCTCAGCTAATAGTAAGAACTATTTATGATGATAAATCGTTGTTCTGTTGAAAAATGTTAAACGCATATGTCGCCATTTTTTTGGGGGTAGCTTCGCTTTGGCGCACCCTGTATTGCACAGTAAGGATAATTTTAAAAATGTAATTCAGCGATTGCATTAAGAACTAATTTGTCTTTCAATTGCTGTCCAACTTGTATTTTTTTAGTCAAGTTTATGAATAGTTTTCTATAAAAATAGGTGTCTTTCCAAGATGGCGCCGGGCAGATTGCTTGAGTAGTTGGACAGTATTTCCATTGTGTAAGCACGATTTGTGCCGCTAAATATGCACATTTTCGATCAAACTCTATATGGATTGTGTAATATGATGTTACAGGAGTGTCATCGGAAGAATTCTGAGAAGGTTAGTGAAAAAATTAATATATTTTGGTGATGATAACGCTATCGCTCTTTTTGCCTTGAATCAATGCTGGGGTAATGTTTGCACATGTGGTATGCTAATATAACGATTTATTGTGTTTTCGCTGTAAAACACTTAGAAAATCAGAAATATTGTCTGGATTCACAGGATCTGTGTCTTTCAATTACTGTACGCTGTGTATTTTTAAGAAATGTTTTATGATTAGTAATTAGGTAATACACGTTGCTCTCTGTATTTATTCTAGTCGAGTTGTGATGGTGGGTGCAATTGTAAACTATGATTTATACCTGAAATATGCACATTTTTCTAACAAAACCTATGCTATACAATAAATATGTTATCAGACTGTCATCTGATGAGGTTTTTTCTTGGTTAGTGGCTATCAATATCTTTATTTGGTCGAATTGGTGATAGCTACTGGTGGAGAGAAAAAATGGTGGAGTGAGAAAAATGGTGTCTTTTGCTAACGTGGTTAACTAATAGATTTACATATTGTGTCTTCCCTGTAAAACATTTTAAAAATCAGAAATGATTGCTGGATTCACAAGAAGTGTATCTTTCATCTGGTGTCTTGGACTTGTGATTTAATGATATTTAGATGCTAGTATTTACTTGTGACGCTATGCTAGGCTATGCTAGTCAGCTTTTTTACTGGTGGGGGGTGCTCCCGGATCCGGGTTTGGGAGGAACTAGAAGTTAAGAACAAATTTCTTATTTACCCCGGCCAAACCCGGACGACGCTGGGCCAATTGTGCAACGCCCTGTGAGACTCCCAATCACGGTCGAATGTGATGCAGCCTGGATGTTTTTGAATTGCATGAAAATGTTTATAAAATTGCTCAATTTTCTCTCTGCCCCATGGCAAAATGTGTAGAACTGCAGAAAACTTGCTTTAAAACTGCAACATTTTCTCTATGCCCCATGGCAAAATGTGTACAATTGCAGGAAATTCGTTTTTTTCAATCGCTTTGGTACAATCTTCACAAGTATATGTGCATTTTCAAAACTCTTAGTACAAAACTCAAAACAGTTCATCAAAAGAATGTTGTTTAAAAAATCTGAGCACATTTTCAATTGACAAAGTACAACACACAAAATCATACATTCACTTTTTCACCAAACTTATTCAGTTTCATCTGGAAATACTGTATGTATTCAGACCCCTTGACTTTTTCAACATTTTGTTACGTTTACTGTAATCCATTTTAGTCTTATTCTAAAATGGATTACATAAAACATTTTCCTCAGCAATCTACACAATACCCAATAATGAGAAAGTGAAAATAGTATTTTTAGATTTTTCTAACATTTACATAAGTTTTCAGACCCTTTGCAAAGAGACTCTAAATTGAGGTCAAGTGCATCCTGTTTCCATTGATCATCCTTGAAATGTTTCTACAGTTTAATTTGAGTCCACCTGTGATAAATTCAATAGATTGGACATGATTTGGAAGGGCACACACCTGTCTATGTAAGGTCCCACAGTTGACAGTGCATGTCAGAGCAAAAACCAAGCCATGAGGAGGAAATGTCCGTAGAGCTCCGAGACAGGATTTTATCGAGGCACAGATCTGGGGAAGTGTACAAAAAATGTCTGCAGCATTGAAGGTCCCCAAGAACACAGTGGGCTCCATCATTCTTAAATGGAAGAAGTTTGGAACCACCAAACGGACAAACTGAGAAATCGGGGGAAAAGGGCCTTGATCAGGTAGGTGACCAAGAACCCAATGATCACTCTGACAGAGCTCTGTGGAGATGGGAGATTCTTCCAGAAGGACAAAAATATCTGCAGCGTTCAACCAATCAGGCCTTTATGGTAGAGTGGCCAGACGGAAGCCACTCCTCAGTCAAAGGCACATCAAAGCCTGCTTAGAGTTTGCCAAATGGCACCTAAAGACTCTCAGACCATAAGAAACAAGATTATCTGGTCTGATGAAAACAAGATTGAACACTTTGGCCTGAATGTCAAGCATAACATCTGGAGGAAACCTGGTATCATCCCTATGGTGAAGCGTGGTGGTGGCAGCATCATGTTGTGGGGATGTTTTTCAGCGGCAGGGACTGGGAGACTAGTTAGGATTGAGGCAAAGACGAACGGAGCAAAGTACAAAGAGATCCATGATGAAACAGGACAACGACCCTAAGCACACAGCCAGGCTTGGATTCACCATGCCAAATGTTTTTTCCCCAGGGGCATGAACAATGAGGACATTTATTGCAATGTCAATGAGAACCCATGGCCAATTGCTCATGACAGGCTTGATGCAAACTATTGCCTGATAAACAATATGTTTCTTTAATTTCTTTCATTTGATTACAGTACACCTACAGTATGTTGTAATTATATCTGAACAATAGATTTATTTTTTGCATCAATGCTTGCAAGATGTCTTCAATGATCACACATTTGATCACACACGGGATAGAAATTATGGAACTTTGATGTTTAGTACATTTTTATGGGTAGTGCAAGTGGATTGCCTAATGTGAAAACAGTAAATGTACTGTAATATACAGAATTGTAGCTTATCAAATTCAAAGGGAAATTTTGAAACATGTATCTTGCATTTTTTTCTGTTGGATTAACTGGTTGTTATAATAACAACATTGAAAATATATAATTATGTTCTGTTTTGGTGATTAAATCAATGTGCTCATGATATTTCACAGTGAACTTATATTTTGGATCAATGGTTGTGTGGTGAAAGATGTCTTCAAACAAAATTATTGTAACGGCAGTCTAAGTCGTCCTTCTCATCGGACGAGGAGAGGCGAGAAGGATCGGAGGACCAATTTGCAGAGTGGTAAGTTTCCATGGTAATTTAATGAACACGAAAACAATACACGATACAAAACAATAAACGAACATACCGTAACAGTCCCATGTGGCGAAACACTAACACAGGAACAAACACCCACAAACCACACGTGAAACCCCGGCTGCCTAAGTATGATTCTCAATCAGGGACAACGATTGACAGCTGCCTCTGATTGAGAATCATACCAGGCCGAACACAAAAAACCCAACATAGAAAACACACATACACAACCCACCCCAACTCACGCCCTGACCATACTAAATACATACAAAATAAGGGAAATAAGGTCAGGAACGTGACAGAACCCCCCCCCCCTCAAGGTGCGAACTCCGGGCGCACCACCTAAAACTCTAGGGGAGGGTCTGGGTGGGCGTCTGTCTGCGGTAGCGGCTCTAGCGCGGGACGTGGACCCCACTTCAACAATGTTTTTGTCCGCCTCCTTAATCGCCCCCGTGGCCGCTTATGAGCGGCGATCCTCGCCGCCGACCTTGGCCTGGGAACCCTAGCCATGGGTCCCGAATGGACAGGATACTCCGGCAGCACCGGAGTGACAGACGACTCCGGCAGCGCCGGAGTAAAAGGCAATTCCGGCATCGCCGGCTTGACAGGCAGCTCTGGCAGATCCTGGCTAACTGACAGCTCCGGCAGGTCCTGGCTGACTGACAGCTCCGGCAGGTCCTGGCTGACTGACAGCTCCGGCAGGTCCTGGCTGGCTGGCTCTGGCAGCTCCTGGCTGACTGGCTCTGGCAGCTCCTGGCTGGCTGGCTCTGGCAGCTCCTGGCTGGCTGGCTCTGGCAGCTCCTGGCTGGCTCTGGCAGCTCCTGGCTGGCTGGCTCTGGCAGCTCCTGGCTGGCTGGCTCTGGCAGGTCCTGGCTGGCTGGCTCTGGCAGCTCCTGGCTGGCTGGCTCTGGCAGCTCCTGGCTGGCTGGCGGCTCTGGCAGCTCCTGGCTGGCTGGCGGCTCTGGCGGCTCCTGACTGACGGACGGCTCTAGCGGCTCCTGACTGACGGACGGCTCTAGCGGCTCCTGACTGACGGACGGCTCTAGCGGCTCCTGACTGACGGACGGCTCTGACGGCTCGGGACAGACGGGCGGCTCAGATGACGCTGGGCAGGCAGGCAGCTCAGAGGGCGCTGGGCAGACAGGCAGCTCAGACAGCGCTGGGCAGGCAGGCAGCTCAGACAGCGCTGGGCAGACAGGCAGCTCAGACAGCGCTGGGCAGGCAGGCAGCTCAGACGGCGCTGGGCAGACAGGCAGCTCAGACAGCGCTGGGCAGGCAGGCAGCTCAGACAGCGCTGGGCAGGCAGGCAGCTCAGACAGCGCTGGGCAGGCAGGCAGCTCAGACAGCGCTGGGCAGGCAGGCAGCTCAGATAGCGCTGGGCAGATGAGAGACTCTGGCTGCGCTGGAGAAGAGGAAAGCTCTGGCAGCGCTGGACAGGCGGGAGCAACTGTAGTGAGAACCCGAAGAGACAGCCTGGTGCGGGGGGCTGCCACCGGAGGACTGGTACGTGGAGGTGGCACCGGATATACCGGACCGTGAAGGAGTACCACAGCTCTTGAGCACCGAGCCTGCCCAACCTTACCCGGTTGAATGTTCCCCGTAGCCCTGCCAGTGCGGCGAGGTGGAATAGCCCGCACTGGACTATGCTGGCGAACCAGGGACACCATTTGTAAGGCTGGTGCCATGTACGCCGGCCCGAGGAGACGCACTGGAGACCAGATGCGTTGGGCCGGCTTCATGGCACCCGGCTCGATGCCCAAACCAGCCCGGCCAGTGCGGCGAGGTGGAATAGCCCGCACTGGGCTAAGCACGCGTACTGGGGACACCGTGCGCTCCACCGCATAACACGGTGTCTGACCAGTACGACGCCCTCTCACTTCACGGTAAGCACGGGGAGTTGGCTCAGGTCTCCTACCCGGCTTAGCCACACTCCACGTGTGCCACCCCCCAAGAAATTTTGGGGTCTGACTCTCGGGCTTCCAACCGCGTCGCCGCGCTGCCTCCTCATACCAGCGCCTCTCTGCCTTCGCTGCCTCCAACTCTGCCTTGGGACGGCGATATTCCCCTGGCTGAGCCCAGGGTCCTTTGCCGTCCAGGATCTCTTCCCAAGTCCATGAGTCCTGTGTCTGTTTCCGCTGCTGCTGTCCTCTCCCACTCTGCTTGGTCCTTTGGTGGTGGGTGTTTCTGTAACGGCAGTCTAAGTCGTCCTCCTCATCGGACGAGGAGATTCGAGAAGGATCGGAGGACCGATTTGCAGAGTGGTAAACACTAACACAGGAACAAACACCCACAAACCACACGTGAAACCCCGGCTGCCTAAGTATGATTCTCAATCAGGGACAACGATTGACAGCTGCCTCTGATTGAGAATCATACCAGGCCGAACACAAAAAACCCAACATAGAAAACACACATAGACAACCCACCCCAACTCACCCCCTGACCATACTAAATACATACAAAATAAGGGAAATAAGGTCAGGAACGTGACAATTATTGCACAATAAAAACCTTTGTGAATACATTACAAGTGTAACCAGTTTTGAAAATGCACCACATACTTGTGAAAATAGCACCAAAGCGATTGAAAAAAACATTAACTTTAACAAGTACTTTTTTCTCTCTGCTGTCAAGAGGGAGGCCACTAAAAAATGTTGCCCGCTTGTTGCGGAGGGCACCCAAACAAATCTTGCTTAGGGCTCCCAAAAGGCTAGAGCCGGCCCTGCCAGACGCACTTAGAGTGGCACCTTAGATGTTGGCATGGCCCACTTTAGTTTGAAACTGTTTATTTATCTAGTTGACATTTGAGATCAGACTGGTATACTACAAATGAAGCTAGAGCTACTCAGGTTTTTTTAAGCTAGTCAGCTTCAGTTAGCCAGCTTCAGTTAGCTTCAAATTCTAGGTCAGGCTTCATCTGTACTACAACGGGGGCTAATACTCACCTGCCTAGCAGGTGTGTAACTGCTCATGCAGTCCAATGTCGAACTCTTCACTGAGACAATGCTGAAACATCAATGGGTGAATCAGTGCCATATTGTCATTTGTGCCGAAGTCAAAATGAAAGAAAACGTATCTTGCAAATTCAGCAAGCTATGGTGTGAAATAAGTTGTTGAAGCGCCGTCTTTATTTTATTACTTATCGTCCTCTTAAGGATCGGACCCTTTTTTTCCCAATTTTTGCCTAAAATGACATAGTGATAGTCAAAGGAAACACCTTGAAGTTTGTGAAAATTTGAAATGAATGTAGGAGAATATAACACATTAGATCTGGTAAAAGATAATACAAAGAAAAAAACATGATTTTTTTGTATTCTTTATGTACCATCATCTTTGAAATGCAAGAGAAAGGCCATACTATTATTCCAGCCCAGTCGCAATTTAGATTTTGGCCACTCAATGGCAGCAGTGTATGTGCAAAGTTTTAGACTGATCCAATGAACCATTGTATTTCTGTTCACCTTTTTGTGTCTAGACTGTCCAAATGTGGATAATTGGTTTATTAATAACTTTTCAAATTGATAACTGTGCACTTTCCTCAAACAATAGCATGGTATTCTTTCAGTGTAATAGCTACTGTAAATTGGACAGTGCAGTTAGATTAACAATAATTTAAGCTTTTTGCCAATATTAGATACATATGTTTATGTCCTGGGAAATGTTCTTGTTACTTACAACCTCATGCTAATTGTATTAGCCTACGTTAGCTCAACCGTCCCAAGGGGGACCCACCAATCCTGTAGAGGTTTAATGCCGTCTTTGATGTGCTTTGGTGTGGTTATCAATGCACAAGCACCTTTTTCCAATCCTATTGATAAAATTATTGTATTTGTCATACACACGTTTTACTGTGTGTGAATTTTCAAATGCATTATGTCATTACTAAATGTGTAATGTGATAGGTCTTTAAAAAATGTTTTCAAAAACCAAAACATTTAAATCAGTCATCTTCTTCAAATGAAGGGGATGATGACGCAGGTAAATTTCTCTGACAACAAATCAGATTTACTTGGTCCTCAGCTCACATCTCAGACGATTCATTCAGGATACATGGAGTTACCCTGGGCAGGCTAACTCCATGTATCCTGAATGAAGCGTCTGAGAAGTGAGCTGAGGGCCAAATGAATCAGATTCCCTCCCTCTCGCAAAGATTGCAGGTTAGTTCTAGGTTAGTGCTAAAGGATTCGTTGCCATAGAAATTTACCTGGCTAAAAGGTGAGCCACTTTCGTGGTTCCGGTTATTCCGGGTTGACCAAAGCTCCCTTGCTAACTCCTCAAACCATGTACGGCTCAGGTCTGTGGAACCCTGCCACATTACTACTACAAGCCCAGAGTTGTGTCCAGTAAGGAGAAAATGTTTTGAAACTGAGTGAAACTGAGTGTAACTGTTTTGCTGCGGTGTTCCCTACTGAACTTGACCCAGGGTCCGATGCTGGTCTCTCCCCTCTCTCTCTTTGCCCCCTCTACCCTTTTGTCTGATTTTAGTCCCCCCAGGTTATTTTACATTATTTTTTTGTATTCTTTATGTACCATCATCTTTGAAATGCAAGAGAAAGGCCATACTATTATTCCAGCCCAGTCGCAATTTAGATTTTGGCCACTCAATGGCAGCAGTGTATGTGCAAAGTTTTAGACTGATCCAATGAACCATTGTATTTCTGTTCACCTTTTTGTGTCTAGACTGTCCAAATGTGGATAATTGGTTTATTAATAACTTTTCAAATTGATAACTGTGCACTTTCCTCAAACAATAGCATGGTATTCTTTCAGTGTAATAGCTACTGTAAATTGGACAGTGCAGTTAGATTAACAATAATTTAAGCTTTCTGCCAATATCAGATACATATGTTTATGTCCTGGGAAATGTTCTTGTTACTTACAACCTCATGCTAATTGTATTAGCCTACGTTAGCTCAACCGTCCCAAGGGGGACCCACCAATCCTGTAGAGGTTTAATGCCGTCTTTGATGTGCTTTGGTGTGGTTATCAATGCACAAGCACCTTTTTCCAATCCTATTGATAAAATTATTGTATTTGTCATACGCACGTTTTACTGTGTGTGAATTTTCAAATGCATTATGTCATTACTAAATGTGTAATGTGATAGGTCTTTAAGCCCAGAGTTGTGTCCAGTAAGGATAAAATGTTTTGAAACTGAGTGAAACTGAGTGTAACTGTTTTGCTGCGGTGTTCCCTACTGAACTTGACCCAGGGTCCGATGCTGGTCTCTCCCCTCTCTCTCTTTGCCCCCTCTACCCTTTTGTCTGATTTTAGTCCCCCCAGGTTATTTTATTCATAGCACATGTTCATTCATACACATACATGTATGTGTCCCAAATGTTACCATATTCCATATATAGTGCCTCTGTTCAAAAGTTGTGCACTATATAGGAAATAGGGTGCCATTTGAGACTCAACCCTTGTCTCCATCGAAACTGCTCCTTCTGTCACCCAGCAGGTACGTTTTTCATCTAGTTTTGCCCCCCCCCCCCCTTTACTTAAAAGGCTGAGATCTAATAACTTAAAACTTCCCGCTGCCTGAATTACTCTTTCAGAGACAAACAAATACACTCTGGGATCCAAGTTCAAAGGTTAGGACAGCGCTATTGTGCCAACCAAGACAGTGGCTTTGCCCCTACAGCATTTTTCCAGACCTTCACACAATAGCCCCTTACAGTCGATACATTTCCATGTCTGTTCTGCATACTCAGCAGTCAGTATTGTCTCTAATGGCCGGAGTAATTGGCCAGTAAAGAATTACAAACAAAGAAGCTATTTTACATAACCTTCCACAAAGTCTTCAGTTTAAGCATGGTCCCTCAAGAGAGCTCTGTGATCTTGTTTCAATTTCCAGTGTACACTGGGCAAACTTAAAACACCATTACCGGCCTGAACCTCTCCCCCAAACACACATGCTTACATGCACGCGCACAAGCACACATAAAATATACAGGTAACTGCCAAAATAAAGGAAACACAAACTGCCTTAATAGGGGATTTTGGCCACCACAAGAACAGCTTCAGTGGACATTGGCATAGATTTTACAAATGTCTGGACCTCTATTTTTTTATTTAACCTATATTTAACTAGGCAAGTCAGTTAACCTCTACTTCATCACCCTCCCGGATTTACTATGTGGCTTTCCCAACGGCCAGAGCCTCTCCACTCTTTTTCATTTAATCTCTTTTAAGATTTGTTTTTTTCCCTGGTATTCCTGTCAAACACAATCCTGGGCACTGGACCAAACAGGAAGTGCCATGCAGTTTACCATCCCCCTGGCCTCAACACTGAGGGTAGGGGGAAGGTTTAGAAGGGTGTGCCAGTGCCAGACAGACACAGTCAGCTCATTAAGGTGTTGCGATAAAAAGTCTATAACATTATTCAACAACTCACTGTCAATTCTAATAACGCAGCAAAGTTAGTCTTTCTGCCTCCATAAAGGGTTGGTTTATGTATCTCACACTGCACCAAACACAGGAAGGAATAAAAGCAGAATCCATGCAGTTGGGTAGTCGGGGGGAAACACAGAATGAGTAAAGAGGCCTCTTGTGTGATTCCTGTGTTATGAGAAGGGAATGGAGGGAAAACAGGAAAAAACACATACACACAGGAACTCAGAAGTTGTCTCCTACAGCGAGGATAGAGGCCAACCCATTGTGATGTGAGAGCATGTGTTAGTAAGTGTGTTATTTTTAGATGCTGTGGTTCCGGCAAGCTTCTGTGAGCCCGGACCTTGAGGTGGCCCAGGAGACTACAGTGGGAGTTGAATGGAAAGCCAAGGTTAGTAGTCCAGTTCAGGATAGATCAGTCCAACCCAAATACACACACACACACACACACACACACTGCAGTCCAGATCAGTCCAACCCAAATAATGAAGAGGGAACCATCCCATTCCTCCCGTCCCCACATTCTCCTCAAGCTTCCTGCTTCACTCTGACTGCGGCTGTGTGTGTGTGCATGTATTTTTGTGCGTGCATGTGCCTGCGTGTGTGTGTGCACGTATATACAGGTAACTCCCAAAATAAAGGAAACACAAGTAAATGAGGGATACAAAGTATATTGAAAGCAGTTGCTTCAACACAGGTGTGGTTCCTGAGTTAAGTAAGCAGTTAACATCCCATCATGATTTGGGTCTTGTATAAAAATGCCAAGTTACTCATTATTTTTGCTATCTTAGCTAGAAGAAGAGATCTCAGTGACTTTGAAAGCGGGGTGTCAAAGAGGCATAGGGGTTTAAAGGGTGTGTGTGTCTCAGCAATCAGCGTTTCCACCACCACCATGAAAATAACCAAATTATGGGGAGGGATGCGACCCGAGTGGCGCAGCGGTCTAAGGCACTGCATCTCAGTGCTAGAGGCGTCACTACAGACCCTCGTTCAATTCTGGGCTGTATCACAACTGGCTGTGATTGGGAGTCCCATAGGGCAGTGTACAATTGGCCCAGCGTTGTCCAAGTTAGGGAAGGGTTTGGCTGGGGCAGGCCGTCATTGTAAAATAAGAATTTGTTCTTAACTTGTCAATACGGGGGCGCTGTTTTCACTTTGGAAAAAATCGTGCCCAAATGAAACGGCCTCGTACTCTGTTCTAGATCATACAATATGCATATTATTATTACTATTGGATAGAAAACACTCTCAAGTTTCTAAAACTGAATTATATCTGTGAGTAAAACAGAACTCATTTGGCAGCAAACTTCCATATAGGAAGTGAAAAATCTGAAAATGAGGCTCTGTTTCAGGGCCTGCCTATTCAACTGGCTTTTATTTATCGATATGCATGCACTTTATACGCCTTCCACTAGATGTCAACAGGCAGTGGAAGGTGGAATGGGGTGTCTATGGGCTTGATGGGCTTGGGCTTGATCTGAGGCCGAACAAGAGCTTTTGGAGTGACAGGTCCGGTATTTTCTTTGTCTTCGACGGGGCGCGAGGGACCTCGACATTGTCTTCTGAAAAGCGTTCGGTATACACGGCGAATATCTCCGGCTCTGATTTTATTTGATACATATGATAATAACATCATAAAGTAGGTATTTTCAACCGAGTTTTATCAGTTTATTCAATGTTTATTGGGACTTTTGGAGTTTTACGTTCTTTGCGCCAAGAGAGGATGGGAATGTTAGCAGCCTTGGCTAGCATTGTGGCGCGAATTCGACAGAAGAAATGGACATTCTAAAACCAAACAACGATTTATTCTGGACCAAGGACTCCTTGTACAACATTCTGATGCAAGCTCAGCAAAAGTAAGAAAACATTTATGATGTTATTTCGTATTTCTGTGTAAAATGTTGACTCCTATTCTCCGCCGTGTTGGTGAGTGCTGTCTCACAATAACGCAAGCTGTATGTTATGGTAAAGTTATTTTAAAAAATCTAACACAGCGGTTGCATTAAGGAGAGGTATATCTCCTTCCGCGATGTTGAGTATTTCTGTTGAAACGATGTGGCTATGCAAAGTCACTTGATGTTTTTGCAGTAAACTGTAGTATACCAAAGTGATAAACGCAGATGTTCTGTACATTATCTTAGAAATAATGAATGACGCACTTTGCAGAGTTAATTTTCAAAGGTAATTGTCACGATCGTCTTCTTTAGAAAGAGTGGACCAAGGCGCAGCGTGTGCAAAATACATCTTTTCTTTATTTTGCAGAAGAACAAACAAAACAACAAAATGACGAACGTGAAGCTATAAATGACTAAGTGCAAACATGCAACATAGACTAGACATAGACAATTACCCACAAACAGCTAAAGCCTATGGCTGCCTTAAATATGGCTCCCAATCAGAGACAACAATAACCAGCTGTCTCTGATTGAGAATCAATTCAGGCAACCATAGACTTTCCTAGACACCTACACTGAACACTAACCCATCTACTCTATTTAACCCCCTAAACCATACAACACCCTAGACAATACAAAAACACACAAACTTCCCCATGTCACACCCTGACCTAACTAAAATAATAATGAAAACAAAGATAACTAAGGCCAGGGTGTGACATAACCCCCCCCTTAAGGTGCGAACTCCGGGCGCACCAGCATAAAGTCTAGGGGAGGGTCTGGGTGGGCGTCTGTCCACGGTGGCGGCTCTGGCACTGGTCTTGGTCCCCACCCCACCATAGTCACTACCCGCTTTCGTAGCCTCCTCCAAATGGCCACCCTCCACCTTAACCCCACTGGATTAAGGGGCAGCACCGGACTAAGGGGCAGCACCGGACTAAGGGGCAGCACCGGACTAAGGGGCAGCACCGGACTAAGGGGAAGCACCAGGATAAGGGGCAGCACCAGGATAAGGGGCAGCACCAGGATAAGGGACAGCACCAGGATAAGGGGCAGCACCAGGATAAGGGGCAGCACCAGGATAAGGGGCAGCACCAGGATGAGGGGCAGCTCCGGACTGAGGGACGGCAGCTCCGGACTGAGGGACGGATCCTGGCTGGATGGCGGATCCTGGCTGGCTGGCTCTGGCGGATCCTGGCTGGCTGGCGGATCCTGGCTGGCTGGCTCTGGCGGATCCTGGCTGGATGACGGCTCAGGCGGATCCTGGCTGGACGGCTCTGGCGGATCCTGGCTGGACGGCTCATGGCTGGCTGACGGATCTGGCTGCTCATGGCTGGCTGACGGATTTGGGTGCTCATGGCTGGCTGACGGATCTGGCTGCTCATGGCTGGCTGACGGATCTGGCTGCTCATGGCTGGCTGACGGATCTGGCTGCTCATGGCTGGCTGACGGATCTGGCTGCTCATGGCTGGCTGACGGATCTGGCTGCTCATGGCTGGCGGAAGGCTCTGGCTGATCCTGTCTGGCGGAGGGCTCTGGCTGATCCTGTCTGGCGGAAGGCTCTAGCGGCTCCTGTCTGGCGGAAGGCTCTAGCGGCTCCTGTCTGGCGGAAGGCTCTGGCGGCTCCTGTCTGGCGGACGGCTCTGAAGGCTCATGGCAGACGGGCGGCTTTGCAGGCTCAGTACAGACGGGCGGCTTTGAATACTCAGTACAGACGGGCAGTTCATGCGGCGCTTGGCAGATGGACAGTTCAGACGGCGTTGGGCAGACGGGCAGTTCAGGCGCCGTTGGGCAGACGGGCAGTTCAGGCGCCGTTGGACAGACGGGCAGTTCAGGCGCCGTTGGGCAGACGGGCAGTTCAGGCGCCGTTGGGCAGACGGGCAGTTCAGGCGCCGTTGGGCAGACGGCAGACTCTGGCCGGCTGAGACGCACTGTAGGCCTGGTGCGTGGTGCCGGAACTGGAGGTACCGGGCTGAGGACACGCATCTCAGGGCTAGTGCGGGGAGAAGGAACAGGGCATGCTGGACCCTGGGGACGCACATTAGGCCTAGTGCGTGGTGCCGGAACTGGTGGTACCGGGCTGAGGACACGCATCTCAGGGCTAGTGCGGGGAGCAGCAACAGGACGCACAGGACTCTGGGGACACACAGGAGGCTTGGTGCGTGGTGTAGGCACTGGTGGTAAAGGGCTGGAGACACACACCATAGAGCTAGTGCGTGGAGGAGGCACAGGGCTCTGAAGACGCACAGGAAGCCTGGTGCGTGGTGTAGGCACTGGTGGTACTGGGCTGGAGCGGGGAGGTGGCGCCGGAAATACCGGACCGTGCAGGCGTACTGGCTCCCTTGAGCACTGAGCCTGTCCAACCTTACCTGGTTGTATGCTCCCCGTCGCCCGACCAGTGCGGGGAGGTGGAATAACCCGCACCGGGCTATGTAGGCGAACCGGGGACACCATGCGTAAGGCTGGTGCCATGTAAGCCGGCCCGAGGAGACGCACTGGTGGCCAGATGCGTTGGGCCGGCTTCATGACATCCGGCTCAACGCTCAATCTAGCCCGGCCGATACGTGGAGCTGGAATGTACCGAACCGGGCTATGCACGCGTACAGGAGACACCATGCGCTCTACTGCGTAACACGGTGTCTGCCCGTACTCTCGCTCTCCACGGTAAGTACAGGGAGTAGGCGCAGGTCTCCTACCTGACTTCGCCACACTCCCTTTAAGGCCCCCCCCAAGAAATTTTTGGGTTGTACTCACGGGCTTCCAGCCTTGCTTCCGTGCTGCCTCCTCATATCGCCTCCTCTCGGCTTTAGCTGCCTCCAGCTCTTCACGAGGGAGGCGATATTCTCCCGGTTGTGCCCAAGGTCCCTTACCATCCAGTATCTCCTCCCATGTCCATGAATCCTGTGTAGGTGGGTCCTGTTGCCACTTGACACGCCGCTTGGTCCTAGATTGGTGGGTAATTCTGTCACGATCATCTTCTTTAGAAAGAGTGGACCAAGGCGCAGCGTGTGCAAAATACATCTTCTCTTTATTTTGCAGAAGAACAAACAAAACAACAAAATGACAACGTGAAGCTATAAATGACTAAGTGCAAACATGCAACATAGACTAGACATAGACAATTACCCACAAACAGCTAAAGCCTATGGCTGCCTTAAATATGGCTCCCAATCAGAGACAACAATAACCAGCTGTCTCTGATTGAGAATCAATTCAGGCAACCATAGACTTTCCTAGACACCTACACTGAACACTAACCCATCTACTCTATTTAACCCCCTAAACCATACAACACCCTAGACAATACAAAAACACACAAACTTCCCCATGTCACACCCTGACCTAACTAAAATAATAATGAAAACAAAGATAACTAAGGCCAGGGTGTGACAGTAATGTACAGAATGTCTGCGTTTATCACTTACGTATAGTACAGTTTACTACAGAATTCTATAATAAGTACTGTAGTATGTATTTGGAAAATATTTTACTGTTAGAGAAAATACATTTCCATTGATATTTGCATTTTTATAAGCAAATTCATACTTTCTCAACTTTTGGTTGCTAAAGACACGACCCAGTCGTTCATTTGATTAGTTTATATTTAAGGACGCGACCCAGTTGTTCAAGGTGTCCCGATACATTTTCGAACTGTCCTGATATATTTTCCAACTGTTCCTTTATCTGGTTTTAATGTCCATTCTAGAATGCCCTTCTAGCCAATCAGAAACGAGTATTCAACAATGCAGTGGTATAATCTAAATGATAAACTGGGTGGTTTGAGCCCTGCATGCTGATTGGCTAACAGCCATGTTATATCAGACCGTATACCATGGGTATGACAAAACACTTATTTTTACTGCTCTAATTCCGTTGGTAAACAGTTTATAATAGCAATAAGGCACCTCGGGGGTTTGTGATATATAGCCAATATACCACGGCTAAGGGCTGTGTCCAGGCACTCCGCGTTGCGTCGTGATTATGAAGAGCCCTTGGCCATATACCACACCCCCCCCGGGCCTTATTGCTTAAGTAAACTTTAGTATTTTTAATGTGGGGAGGAGGAGGAAGAGGATAGGTGGAAGAGGTGGAGGTCTATGGAACCTCTGCGGTTACAATGGAGTGCTGTGCCAAACCATGTACCGGATGCCATCCCGCGTGTGATTCCATCGTCAGATGAGACCTAAATGGAAAACTACTGTATTAATTTAAACCTCTACAGGCAGGTGGGAGAAAGATCAGCCAAGGGTTCCACAGAGAGATGCCTCTCACTCATTCATTGACCATAGACTTTATTCATGCTGCATATCCGGCTCATGGCCGCCACGTGAAAAATGTCTATTTGAATAATAATTGTCTTCCTGTTTGCCATCTGAAATTCAGAGCTTGTTTTGGTCAGGGCTACGTCTATTGATTCCGTGTGAGATTAATTTAAAAAAGACTTGATGAGGGATCAAAGAAAATAAAAAGTCAAAAAAGGACATAAATAATGACATTGATGTTGTAACTTTAGTTAGTCTTGTAGTCTGGGGTACACAACATGACAACATTAACTTCAAACAGCAGCTCAGGCTGGTTGGCTGAAAAGTAACCGAGCATCATAAACATAAAAGCACAACGTCTGAATTGATTTTGAAATTTCATATACATTAATTGGTTCATGTGTTTATCATTTCCCTACCAGAGTAAAAAGCTTTTATTTCCATAGAGCCATCACAACTCAAATTCCTGAGACATAATTCCACTTCATTGTGTTTCCTCCTTTTCTTTTTCTGTTGGTTATTATTGTTTGTTTCTTCAGAAGTGGAGGATTATGCCATGCAGAGACAGAAAGAGAGAGAGAAAGAGAGTGTATGTGCTTCCATGCTGGGCCTTGTCTCATCAGGGGCAGAGACACAGAGAGAGACACGTAATTAGCCAGAGATCAAAAGGAGGGAGGCTGGAGCGGTGGAGTGGTGTGCCCATGGTAGGGAGTTGAACCATGAGACAACAACACAACACGGTGTAGGGCGGGTGGACTCATCAGGGGCACTGAAGACGGACGATTTCAATAATGCAGTTATTGCTTGCATATTTTTCTTCAACTCCTATTTTGTGTTCACAACAGCATGGATTACTTACCAAATGTCACTGTGCTTCTATACTAGTTATTGATGTAATTATAGGCCCTTTTGCAGACTGACATCAAGAAACATAAGAGAGTTTATACTGGTCAGTTAACATAGTCAGGAAAAACTCTGGCCCCCAGTTCCTATTGGGCAAGTTCCTATTGAGCAAAACATAATCCAAAACACAACCAAAACTAACCGCAAATGCATCCAACAAGTTTGTAGAGTCACAAGCTTAATATAGTCATTGTGTGCAAGGAATATGGAACCAAATACAACACTTTTTACTGCCTTAATACACTATAAGTGAATTTGTCTAAATACTTGTGACTTCTTCTAAACTGTAAAACAGATGTGTATGAAAATACCCTAAAATAAAAGGTTACATTCTGTACTACCACCTAACATGAAAAATGATATCTCAATTCTAAAATGTTGGCACATAGAGCCAAATTAACTTCTACCGCCTCAGAAACCCGGATCCGGGAGCACCCCCCACCACCCCCACCAGTAAAAAAGCTGACTAGCATAGCTAGCATAGCGTCACAAGTAAATACTAGCATCTAAATATCATTAAATCACAAGTCCAAGACACCAGATGAAAGATACACTTCTTGTGAATCCAGCAATCATTTCTGATTTTTAAAATGTTTTACAGGGAAGACACAATATGTAAATCTATTAGCTAACCACGTTAGCAAAAGACACCATTTTTCTTACTCCACTATTTTTTCACTCCATCACCAGCTATCACCAATTCGACCAAATAAAGATATAAATAGCCACTAACCAAGAAAAAACTTCATCAGATGACAGTCTGATAACATATTTATTGTATAGCATATGTGTTTTTAGAAAAATGTGCATATTTCAGGTATAAATCATAGTTTGCCATTGCAGCCACCATCACAAATCTCCCCAAAGCGACTAGAATTACTACAGAGAGCAACGTGAATTCGCTAAATACTCATCATAAAACATTTCCGAAAAATACACAGCGTACAGCAAATGAAAGACAAACATCTTGTGAATCCAGCCAATATTTCAGATTTTTTAAGTGTTTTACAGCGAAAACACAATATAGCATTATATTAGCTTACCACAATAGCCAGAAACACAAGCCATTTACCAGCAGCAAAGGTTAGCGATCGTAAGAAACAAGCAAAAGATATATAATTTTTGACTAACCTTCATAAACTTCTTCAGATGACAGTCCTGTAACATCATATTACACAATGCATATAGGGTTTGTTCGAAAATGTGCATATGTAGCGGCACAAATCGTGGTTATACAATGTGATTAGTGGCCAAACTTCAAGCAATCTGTCCGGCGCCATCTTGGAGAGGCACCTAATCTAATCGATAACTAATCATAAACTTGACTAAAAAATACAGGTTGGACAGCAAATGAAAGATACATTAGTTCTTAATGCAACCGCTGTGTTAGATTTTTAAAATTAACGTTACTACGCATACAGCGTGCGCTAAAGCGAGACCGCACCGAAATTCATGGCGGAATTATTGTTTAACATTTGTCAACATAAATACGAATTAACAGCATAAAGACTTCTTACTATTTGCTGAGCTTCCATCAGAATCTTGGGCAAGGTGTCCTTTCTCCAGAACAATCGTCTTTTGGTTGAAAGATGTCCTCTTCTCCTGTAGAAATAGCAGCTAACGCTAGCCATGTGCTGGAGAGGTGTCCAACTCGCGATAGCGCGTGACAAAGAAATTCCAGAAAATCGCAATAAACTGATATAAACTGCTATAAGTCGGTTTAAATTAACTACCTTATGAAGTTTTTAAGACAAAAATCAAATTAAATCAGAGCCGGAGATATAGAACTGCTAAAACGAAAGCTTTTCAGGACGCCATGGTGATGTCCCTCCTGCGTCAGGCCCCCCGTTGAAAAGGACCTTCCGTTCCAAGAGCTTTTATAGTGCCCCAGATGGTGCAATCCACTCCATTCAAATTCTCACCGCTTACTGACATCTAGAGGAAGGCGTATGCAGTGCATGTAGCCCCATAGCTTACATGGGAATTTATAAACTGACCCTAGAACAGAGACCTCGATTTCAGAAATCTCATTTCCTGACAGGAAGTGTGCTGCAGAATGAGTTCTGTTTCACTCAGAGAAATAATTCAAACGGTTTTAGAAACTAGAGAGTGTTTTCTATCCAATAGTAATAATAATATGCATATTGTACGAGCAACAATTGAGTACGAGGCAGTTGAATTTGGGAACGAAATTTTTACAAAGTGCAAACAGCACCCCCTATTGAGTAGAGGTTAAGAAGGTGTTTAGCTCGTCCGGGAGCAAAACGTCAGTGTCTATGATGTGGCTGGTTTACCCTTTGTAATTCGTGATTGTCTGGAGTCAAACAGCACCTAGCAACAAATTTAGCTACTTTTAAAAATGTATTTGGAACTTTTAGCAGCTTTTGAAAAGTGACTGAAATGCTAAAATGCACGCATTTTCCCTCTAAATGACACAAAAACGATTTTCTCTGTCACACACTCAGTCACAACACACGTGCCTGGCTGCAAAAGTGCATTGTGAGTGATGTCAGAAGCAGGCGCTCAGCTCGTGCAGAGGCAGCAGCAGGCCAGCAGCAATTTCAGCAAATTGCAAATCATTGTTGGCTGACTGCAGCAGCAGTAGTACGGGTTCGACGAGCCAAATTAATATAGTTGGTCACGAATGTTTGATCTTGAACAGAACTTACAACATCAATCAACATGTCTCAATCAAAATTGTACTGCCAGAAGCACAGAAAAGAGTGGGAGTCTGTATCTGAACAAATGTCAAATCATATTTTTTGCCGAGATGGCCAGTCAATTTGAGAAACGTTATTGTGTATTCTACGTAATGACGCAGTTTTACGTTATCACGCAATTTGTTAACATTTTTATTTCACCTTTAGGCTAGTTGAGAACAGGTTCTCATTTACAACTGCGACCTGGCCAAGATAAAGCACAGCAGTTCGACACACAACACAGAGTTACACATGGAATAAACAAACATACAGTCAATAATACAGTAGAAAAAATAAAAATCTATATACAGTGAGTGCAAATGAGGTAAGATAAGGGAGGTAAGGAAATAAATAGGCCATGGTGGCGAAGTAATTACAATATAGCAATTAGACACTGGAATGGTAGATGTGCAGAAGATGAATGTGCAAGTAGAGATACTGGGGTGCAAAGGAGCAAGATAAATAAATAAATACAGTATGGGGATGAGGTAGTTGGATGGGCTGTTTACAGATGGGTTATGTACAGGTGCAGTGATCTGTGAGCTACTCTGACAGCTGGTGCTTTTAAAGCTAGTGAGGGAGATATGGGTCTCCAGCTTCAGTGATTTTTGCAGTTCGTTCCAGTCATTGGCAGCAGAGAACTTGAAGGAAAGGCGGCCAAAGAGGAATTGGCTTTGGGGGTGACCAGTGAGATATACCTGCTGGAGCGCGTTCTAAGGTTGGGTGCTGCTATGGTGACCAGTGAGCTGACATAAGGCAGAGCTTTACCTAACAGACGTGTAGATGATCTGGAGCCAGTGGGTTTGGTGACGAGTATGAAGCGATGGCCAGCCAACGAAAGCATACAGGTCGCAGTGGTGGGTAATATATGGGGCGTTGGTGACAAAACGAATGGCACTGTGATAGACCACATCCAATTTGTTGAGTAGAGTGTTGGAGGCTATTTTATAGATGACATCGCCAAAGTCGAGGATCGGTAGGATGGTCAGTTTTACAAGGGTATGTTTGGCAGCATGAGTGAAGGATGCTTTGTTGTGCTGATTCTAGATTTAATTTTGGATTGGAGATGTTTAATGTGAGTCTGGAAGGAGAGTTTACAGTCTAGCCAGACACCTAGGTATTTGTAGTTGTCCACATATTCTAAGTCAGAACCATCCAGAGTAGTGATGCTGGATGGTGGGCAGGTGCGGGCAGTGATCGGTTGAAGAGCATGCATTTAGTTTTACTTGCATTTAAAAGCAGTTGGAGCCCACGGAATGAGAGTTGAATGGCATTGAAGCTCGTTAGTTAACCTGATGAGGATAGAGGGCGCTATTTACACTTTGGGGGAAAATCGTGCCCAATTTAAACGGCCTCGTACTCTATTCTGGCTCGTACAATATGCATATTATTATTACTATTGGATAGAAAACACTCTCTAGTTTCTAAAACCGTTTGAATGTTGTCTGTGAGTAAAACAGAACTCATTTGGCAGCACACTTTCTGACCAGGAAGTGGAAAGTCTGAAAATGATGCTCTGTTCAAGGGCCTGCCTATAAATGGGCATGATACGTATGAGTATACATGCACGTCATACACCTTCCCCTCGATGTCAAGAGGAAGTGAGAGAAGAAATGAAGTGTTTATCTTGGTCTGAGGTGGAATAAATCATCTTGGCACGACGAGTCATCCATTTTTTGTTTTCTGGAGAGCGCGAACATGGACCTGGAATTGCCTTCTGAAAAGCCGTCATTATAGGCGACTACTATCTCCGGCTTTGATTTTATTTGATACATGTCACAATATCATCGTAAAGTATGTTTTTTCAATATAGTTTTAATAGATTATTGAAATTTTTTCGGGACGTTAGGCGTGTTGCGTTGTCTGTGTTTGTTGACGATGGGGAGCTTCGCGCCACTTGGCCAGTGTGCTTGCTAATTCAAGAGGGAAAAACGATGTTCTAAATCCAAACAACGACTGTTCTGGACAAAGGACCCCTTGTCCAACATTCTGATGGAAGATCACCAAAAGTAGGACCCATTTTGTGATGCTATTTCATATATGTGTCGAACTGTGTACTAGTAGTTTTGCGCCCAGGTTTTGGCCACTCTCCTCGCTATAACATAAGCCTTATGTCGTAATGAAGCAATTTTTAGAATTCTAACACTGCGATTGCATTAACCTGATGGGGATAGGGGGTGCTGTTGTCACTATTTATGGAAATCGTGTAATTTTTGAAACGGCTTCCTACAAAATTCTTGATCGTGCAATATGCATATTATTATTATTATTGGATAGAAAACAGTCTATAGTTTCTATAGGAGTTGAAATTTTGTCTCTAAGTGGAACAGAAGTCATTCTACAGCAATTTCCCTGACATGGAGTCAGATTTCAGAAATGTTGGCCCCTGTTCTGGAGTCAGTTTTAAGTCCAATGTTATTCTTATGAGTATACGGACACTGCTTACGTCTTCCCCTGGATGCCTTTACGTGATGACGATTTGAATGGGGTCGATTGCGCAATCACAGGCACTATAAATAAAAAAACCCTGTAGCTAAGAACTCTTTTCTTGCTGCGTCATGCGCGTGGCGGCCACCGACCCGCACTTGTTCCAAGCATTAGTGTAGGGAGTAAAATTACTCTGGTCATGTTTCTACTCGTTATAGGAGTTAAAAACATCATAAGGTAGTTAATTTAAAGCGTTTTATAGCAATTTATATCCGTTTAGTGCGATTTTGGGACATTTATTTCTGAGACGCTGTGAATCTCTGGGCACGCTTCCAGTTCATGCCGAACGCAGTTGGCATTTCCACATGGCAAGAGGACAGCTTTCCACCAAAAGACGATTACACCCAAGAAAGGATCCTTTGCCCAAGATACTGATGGAAGAACAGCTCAAAGTAGGAACAATTTATTATGATAAATCGTGTTTCTGTCGAAAAATGTTAGTGGCTTAGGACGCCATCTTTTTTGACGTAGCTTCGCTTGGCGCAAACTGTATTGAAAAGTAAGGATAATTTAAAAAATGTAATTCCGCGATTGTATTAAGAATTAAATTGTCTATCAATCGCTGTCCACCCTATATTTTTTAGTCACGTTTATGAGTATTTATGTATACGACTAGATCACTGTCTAATATGGAGCACGGCATTTTCTGACCAGCTCGGCTACTTTTCTCATTGTATAACCACGATTTTGGTGGCTAAATATCCACATTTTCGAACAAACTGTATATGTATGTTGTAATATGATGTTACAGGAGTGTCATCTGAAGAATTCTGAGAAGGTTAGTGAAAAAATTAATATCTTTTGGCGATGTTGACGTTATCGCGCTCTTTGGCTAGAATCAATGCTGGGGTAACGTTTGCATATGTGGTATGCTAATATAACGATTTATTGTGTTTTCGCTGTAAGACACTTAGAAAATCTGAAATATTGTCTGTATTCACAGGATCTGTCTCTTTCGATTAGTGTATGCTGTGTATTTTTACGAAATGTTTTATGATTAGTAATTAGGTAAGACACGTTGCTCTATCTATTTATTCTAGTCGATTTGTGACGGTGGGTGCAATTGTAAACTATGATATCTACCTGAAATATTCACATTTTTCTAACAAAACCTATCCTATACCATAAATATGTTATCAGACTGTCATCTGAGGAGGTTTTTTCTTGGTTAGTGGCTATCAATATCTTAGTTTAGCCGAATTGGTGATAGCTAGTGGTGTTGGTGGACAAAGAAAAAATGGTCTCTTTTGCTAAGGTGTTTACCTAATAGATTTACATATTGTGTCTTCCCTGTAAAACATTTTAAAAATCGGACATGTTGGCTGGATTCACACGATCTGTATCTTTCATTAGCTGTATTGGACTTGTTAACCCTCCCGTTGTCTCGGCGGGTCAGAGCGACCCCGGGCAGTTCCGAGTTGATTGCCCGTGTCTGTGTGTGGGTCGGAGTGACCCCGGCAGCGTTAGCAAGGTGTATGTTGTAACCCTCCTGCCCCTGTGTGGGCGGGGTCATAGTGACGTCAGAGGGGTCAGAGTGACCCCGGCGGCGTTAGCAAGGTGTATGTTGTAACCCTCCTGCCCCTGCCCCTGTGTGGGCGGGGTCATAGTGACGTCAGAGGGGTCAGAGTGACCCTCGGCAGCGTTACCAGTCGCTTCCCCCGTGTCTGTGTGGGTCAGAGAGACCCTGGCAGGCCGGGGTCACAGTGACCCAACACCACCACCTGCTGGATACTAGTAAAAGGTCCTGCCCCAAAATTGACACGCTCAACATTCCGGGCAAGGGCCTGTGTCGAATACGGCCCTCTGTCCCGCATACGGGCCCTTGGGCCCCGTGTGAGTTTGGATATCGAATCTAAAAACGCCCCCCTACAAACTACTTTCCCTTGGTTGTGGAAATTGTGCCTTTCGGGTATGGCTGTTGTTACACAACCTTCCCCTTGCCTCGGCGGGTCAGAGTTACCCCCGGCCAGCGTTACGAGTCGATTCCCAGTGTCTGTGTGGGTTAGAGAGACTCTGGCAGCGTTAGCAAGGTGTATGTTGTAACCCTCCTACCCCTGTCTGGGCCGGGTCACAGTGACCCGGGCCCTGTTGTAGGCCCTGCGTTATGAGTTGTTCCCCTCTGTCCCGGGGGCTTGGGTCAGAGTGACCCCGGCAGCGTTAGCAAGGTGTATGTTGTAACCCTCCTACCCCTGTCTTGAGCTGGGTCGGAGTGACCCGGGGCCTGTGTTAGGAGTTGTTCCCCTCTGTCTGGGCCGGGTCTGAGTGACCCCGGCAGGGACCAGTTGTCCCCAACAACTCAGTGCACGACCTCGGTGCTATAACACGGGGAGGCCAGCCGAGCGTCCCGGATGGGACCGAAGGGGCCGAAGGGCCCGAAGGAGCAGGCAGGGCCGACCACGCGCCTCGTCCATTCGCGTGCCTCGTCCCATTCACGTGGCCACCGTAAGCAGGGCGTAGAGAGGCTACTAATATTGTCAGGAAGAAGAAGAAGAAGAAGAAGAAGAAGAAGAAGAAGAAGAAGAAGAAGATGAGGACGAGGACGACGACGAGGAGGAATAAGACCCCGCCGAGCGTGAGCCCTCCGCCTACGACAGTAAGCAGGGCGTAGAGAGCCTACTAATATTGTCAAGAAGAAGAAGAAGAAGAAGAAGAACAAGAACAAGAAGAACAAGAAGAACAAGAAGAAGAAGAAGAAGAAGATGAGGACGATGATGAGGACGACGACGAGGACGACGACGAGGAATACGACCCCGCCGAGCGTGTTGCCTCCGCCTACGACGCCTCGCAGTCCCGGTTTCAGCGCGGCTCAGGTCCTGGAACAGATATCCTCCAGCGTCGACCAAGAAGACGAAGAAGACTACTGCGATTCCGAAGAGGAGGACGTTTCGGAAGATGAAGACGGTGAGGAATACAACCCCGAGCGCGACGCGGACGACTACGAAGACGACTCGGCCTCGCGGTCGTGCTCCTCTTCGGAGGAAGAGCCGGAGGGAGAGCGAGAGGGAGACGCGGCCGCTGGCCGAGAGCGAGACAGAGAGCCAGACAGAGAGCGAGCCAGAGACAGAGAGCGAGAGCGAGACAGAGCCAGAGAGCCAGAGCCAGAAAGGGAGACGTTGCTGTCAAAAAACGGCAAAATCAAATGGTCCTCCGTGGCCTATTGCGGCCCGGACCGGCCCCGCGCCATCCGCCGGCTCTGCCCCGCCGTGACGCCGGGCCCCACGGCCTACGCCGCGTCGCGAGCGCTCGACATCGCGTCCGCCTTCCGTCTGTTTGTCACACCGGCGATAGAAAGGATCATCGTGGACATGACGAATCTGCAGGGGGTGAGAAAATACGGCGACGGCTGGCGACCCATGGACTCCACCGACCTGCGCGCCTACGTAGGGCTGCTGATCCTAGCCGGCGTCTACAGGTCCCGAGGCGAGGCCGCGGCCAGCCTGTGGGACGCCGAGAGCGGCAGGACCGTGTTCCGCGCCACCATGCCGCTCAAGGCGTTTCACAAGTACTCGAGGCTGCTGCGATTCGACGACCGCCAGTCGAGACCCGCGAGACTCGCCACCGACAGACTGGCGGCCGTGAGAGAGGTGTGGGACCTGTGGGAGGAGCGGCTGCAGGCCCTCTACAACCCGGGGCCCGAAGTGACGGTGGACGAACAACTGGTCCCGTTCAGAGGTACCGTCTATGCATCTGTGTACGTACGCGTAGCGTAGAGAGCACGGGCAGTCTATGTATCTGTGTTTGTACGTGTAGCGTAGAGAGCACGGGCAGTCTATGTATCTGTGTTTGTACGTGTAGCGTAGAGCACGGGCAGTCAATGTATCTGTCTATGTACGTGTAGCATAGAGAGCACGGGCAGTAGTAGCACGGGCAGTAGTAGCAATCGGCAAGAGTAGCAACGTGGAGCACGGGCAGTAGTAGCACGGGCAGTAGTAGCAATCGGCAGTAGTAGCAATCGGCAGTAGCACGGGCGGCGGAGGCGGCTGCGTGTAACGTAAACGCAGTGCGCCCCGATGGTGAGCCGGTAACGATGACGCTGGTATCTGTGTTTGTACGTGTAGCGTAGAGAGCACGGGCAGTCTATGTATCTGTGTATGACGCTGCTAATCTCCTCTCCCTCTCCTCTCCCTCCCCTCTCCCTCGCCTCAAGGACGCTGTCCTTTCCGACAGTACATTCCCAGCAAGCCGGCCAAATACGGCATCAAGTCGTGGGTGGCCTGCGACGCCAAGTCCAGCTACGCTTGGAAGATGCAAGTGTACACCGGCAAGGCGGCCGGCGGAGGCCCCGAGAAGAACCAGGGCGCGCGCGTCGTCCTCGATCTGACCGAGGGACTGCCGGGCGGTCACAACGTCACGTGTGACAATTTCTTCACCTCCTACGAACTCGGGCAGCGGCTCCTCGAGAGGAACCTCACCATGGTGGGCACGGTGCGAAAGAACAAGCCCGAGCTCCCTCCCGCGCTGCTCCAGTCCAAGGACAGACAGGTCTCGTCCTCCAGGTTCGCCTTCACGCCCACCGCCACTCTAGTGTCCTACCTGGCAAAGAGAAATAAGAACGTGCTGCTTCTGAGCACGCGGCACGCGGAGCCCGACGTTAGCGATCGCCGAGACCGGAAGCCGGCCCTCATCCTAGACTACAACTGCAACAAGGGCGGCGTGGACAACCTAGACAAGGTGGTCGGCACCTACAGCTGCAGACGGATGACCGCCCGCTGGCCCCTGGTCATCTTCCACAACATCCTCGACGTGTCCTCCTACAACGCCTTTGTCATATGGCGAGAGATCAACCCCGACTGGATGCCCGGGAAGCGGAACAAGAGGAGGGTGTTCCTGGAGCAGCTCGGAAAGGCGCTCGTGAAGCCCTTGATCCAAAGAAGGCAGCGTCTCCCCCGCACCGAAGCCGCCTCAGCACTTGTCAAAGTCATACGGGGCGAGCGTGTATCCGCCGAGGCTCGTCCGCAAGCCCTTGAGCGAGCCGTCGGCCCGGCCGCCGCCTCCGACCCAGCCCCGGCTGCCCGGCTGGAGGCGAGTAAGAGGAAGAGGTGTCAGCTCTGCCCACCCAAGAAGGACGCCAAGACACACACCGCGTGCTGCAGGTGTAAGAAATACATCTGCAAAGGCTGTTCACACCCATACTGTCACACTTGTGCCCACTGGGCCTTTAGCCAAGACGGGACAGGGTGACCCGGGGGGGACACTGTGTGCTAGGCATAATAGGAGGACAACGGGAGGGTTAACCTAAATTAAAGCATAAATGATTTCACCATATGTTAGTCTTAATCAAAATAAGTTAAGCTAAAATAAACAATTGAGAAGAGGATGTTGAGAAATAAAAATAATGATGTTTCTAACAAAGTGTTGATGATGAAATGTAATATTGTGGAATATGCAGTGGAACCACTTGTTATGGATCATTATTGATGCCGCTCTGTGATGGGAAATTGCCATTTGAAAATAAAATCCAGTTGTTTTAAAACAAGCAAAAGCTGTGCCTGTCTTCTTTGATACTACATTTGTAAGGACAGACGCTGGGAGACGAGAAGCAAGTACAGGGAGTGATTATTTAGTACTTCTTAGGGATCAAATCGGGATTGATTTGACAACATCCGGTGAAATGGCAGAGCGCCAAATTCAAATTAAATTATTAGAAATATTTAACTTTCATACAATCACAAGTGCAATACACCAAATTAAAGCTTTACTTCTTGTTAATCCAGCCACCGTGTCAGATTTCAAAAAGGCTTTACGGTGAAATCAAACCATGCTATTATCTGAGGACAGCACCCCATCAAACAAACACAGGCAATCATATTTCATCCCGCCAGGCGCGACACAAAACTCAGAAATAACGATATAATTCATGCCTTACCTTTGAAGAGCTTCTTCTGTTGGCACTCCAATATGTCCCATAAACATCACAAATGGTCCTTTTGTTCGATTAATTCCGTCGTTATATCTCCAAAATGTCCATTTATTTGGCGCGTTTGATCCAGAAAAACACCGGTTCCAACTCGCGCAACATGACTACAAAATATCTAATAAGTTACCTGTAATCTTTGTCCAAACATTTCAAACAACTTTCCTAATACAACTTTAGGTATTTTTTAATGTAAATCATCGATAAATTTTAAGTCGGGATAAACTGCTTTCAATAGCGGATAAAGACAAAGTGGAGCGAACTTTCATGTCGCGCGCCCCAACCACAACAGTACACTAGACTCGACCCTCGTTCTGAACAGCCCTACTTCTTCATTACACAAAGGAAAAACATCAACCAATTTCTAAAGACTGTTGACATCCAGTGGAAGCGATAGGAACTGCAAGCAAGTGCCTTAGAAATATAGATCCACATAGAAACTTAATTGAAAACACTGTCACCTCAGAAAAAGAATTTCCTGGACGGTTTGTACTCGGGGTTTCGCCTGCCAAATAAGTTCTGTTATACTCACAGACATCATTCAAACAGTTTTAGATACTTCAGATTGTTTTCTATCCAAATTGACTAATAATATGCATATCCTAGCTTCTTGGCCTGTCACGCCCTGACCTTAGTATTCTTAGTTTTCTTTATTATTTTGGTTAGGTTAGGGTGTGACGAGGGTGGTATGTGTGTTTTTGTCTTGTCTAGGGTTTTGGTATATCTAGGTGTGTGTGTGTAGTCTAGGCATTATGTAGGTCTATGGTGGCCTAGATTGGTTCCCAATCAGAGGCAGCTGTTTATCGTTGTCTCTGATTGGGGATCCTATTTAGGTTGCCATTTTCCAGTTTGGTTTGTGGGTTATTGTCTATGTTGATGTTGCATGTTTGCACTCCATGTTTATAGCGTTCACGTTCGTTTGTTATTTTGTATAGTTTGTTAGTGTTCTTCGTGTTCAGTCGTCTTCTATGAAAAATATGTATTCACATCACGCTGCGCTTTGGTCTCCTCACTACGACGAACGTGACAGGGCCTGAGTAGCAGGCAGCTTACTTTGGGCATGCTTTTCATCCGGACGTGAAAATACCGCCCCCTAGCCTAGAGAGGTTAACTTCTTTATGATAGGGGACAGCATTTTCACTTTTGGATGAATTTCGTGCCCATAGGGAACTGCCTCATACTCTGTCCCAGATGCTAATATATGCATAGTATTATTACTATTGGATATAAAACACTCTGAAGTTTCTAAAACTGTTTGAATGATGTCTGTGAGTATAACAGAACTCATATGGCAGGCAAAAACCAGAGAAAAAATCCAAACAGTGAGTGAGAATTGTGAGACTGGTCAACGTTCAACTCATCGCCTATTCAATTCCCTGTAAGATATGGATCTGTTTGCACTTCCTACGCCTTCCACTAGATGTCAACAGTCTGTAGAACGTGGAATTAAGCTTATGCTGTGTTGTGGGGCCGGATGAGAGGGGAATGAGTCAGTGGTCTGGCAGATTGCCAGTTCCTGGTCATGCGCTTTCCTCATGATATCGCCTTGCGTTCCATAACTTCTACAGACATGAAGGAATGCTCCGGTTGGAACGTTATTGGATATATATGATAACAACATCCTGAAGATTGATTCTCTACTTAGTTTGACCAGTTTATTCGACCTGTTATATAACTTTTTGAAGTTTTCGTCCGAGTTCGCCTGCATCTGCGCGAGCGTTTGGACATGTGCACTAAACATGCTAGCTAAAGTAGCTACTTAGACATAAGTAATGGACATTATCGAACAGAACAACGATTTATTGTGGAACTAGGATTTCTGGGTGATTTCATGAAAGATTGATTTTTATAGTAATATTTTTTAATTTAGCGCGCTACATTTTTTCTGGATTTTGGCCAATGAATAAACAGACAGGAAACATAACACAAACAGCGTCTGGACAAGGGACACATAACAACATTAATGCTAACTCTGGAAAGAAACTGAGGAAGTGACAGATGTAGAGGAGGTAATGAATAACATGATGGAGTCCAGGTGAGTCCAATGAAGCGCTGATGCGCGTAACGATGGTGGCAGGTGTGCGTAATGATAAACATGGCGACCTCGAGCGCCAGAGAGGTTTACAAAAAACAAGAGGAATTAATTGGAGTCTATGTCTTCCGAGTCTAGGCCTGTATGAATTAACTTAACTGACTGAGGTAGGCTATGAGGCTTAACAGCATCTTTCACGATAAATAAATGTCCTAATATCAGTGGGATTGTTTTTAATTTGGCATTTTTACAATTGCAACTGGCAAAAACTGTAGCATCCTACATAAAACAATCAATTTAAGAAAAAAAGGCGATGTCTGTATATGAATGTCTGTATCGGGATAGCCTGCTCCTGTAATGACAGAATAAACAGAAAATACTGTCAGCTTGTGTCGTAGAAATATTTGCTCAATAATATTTCCCAAAAACCGGAGCTTGTGAATTCAACTAGACTTTATTACAAAGTAACAAGCTGAGCTGGTCCATGGATCAACTGACTTTCCAACCTCGGCACACACTTTTTCTACAGTTTTCATCCTTACGTTACACACATAGTCACTCCTCTTTATGTTAATAATTCATCCCCTTGGGCATTTAGCCACCATTATCTTTTTGCCTTGCACTTATTTCAGCTTGATTTCCATTTTCTTGTTGGCACAGACCTTAGGGCATAGATTCTTTTGGTGGCGTAACCATAGCAATGATACAAAGATAAACAGACACGCACACTCCTAATGCAGGTGTATGTCTAATGGTGCTTTTATTAATACAAACCTACGCTCCTAACGCACATCTAATGAACCTCACGGGACTAGGTAATGGCTTCCCTTATCCTAATGACCTATTGATTATTGTTTTCCCTTAGCCTAATGACCCTGCCACACATGCCTTCCCTTAACCCAATGACCTATTGATTAATGGCTTCAGAGTTCACGTCTAATGGCCCAGACATATATGGCTTGTATTGATTCTGCTTACTACTCAAAGACGTATAATGTGCACATACAGTTGAAGTCGGAAGTTTACATACACCCTAGCCAAATACATTTAAACTCAGTTTTTCACAATTCCTGACATTTAAGTAAAAATTCCCTGGCTTAGGTCAGTTCGGATCACCACTTTATTTTAAGAATGTGAAATGACAGAATAATAGTTGAGAGAATGATTTATTTCATCTTTTACTTCTTCCATCACATTCCCAGTGGGTCAGAAGTTTACATACACTCAATTAGTACTTGGTAGCATTGCCTTTAAATTGTTTAACTTGGGTCAAACGTTTTGGGTAGCCTTCCACAAGCTTCCCACAATAAGTTGAGTGAATTTCGGCCCATTCCTCCTGACAGAGCTGGTGTAACTCAGACAGGTTTGTAGGCCGCCTTGCTCACACACGCTTTTTCAGTTCTGCCCACAAATGTTCTATAGGATTGAGGTCAGGGCTTTGTGATGGCCAGTCCAATACCTTGATTTTGTTGTCCTTAAACCATTTTGCCACAACTTTGGAAGTATGCTTGGGGTCATTGTCCATTTGGAAGACCCATTTGCGACCAAGCTTTAACTTCCTGACTGACGTCTTGAGATGTTGCTTCAATATATCCACATAATTTTCCTGCCTCATGATGCCATCTATTTTGTGAAGTGCACCAGTCCCTCCTGCAGCAAAGCACCCCCACAACATGATGCTGCCACCCCCATACTTCACGGTTGAGATGGTGTTCTTTGGCTTGCAAGGCTTCCCCTTTTTCCTCCAAACATAATGATGGTCATTATGGCCAAACAGTTCTATTTTTGTTTCATCAGACCAGAGGACCTTTCTCCAAAAAGTATTATCATTGTCCCCATGTGCAGTTGCTAACCATAGTCTGGCTTTTTTATGGTGGTTTTGGAGCAGTGGCTTCTTCGTAGCTGAGCGGACTTTCAGGTTATGTCGATATATGACTCATTTTACTGTGGATATAGATACTTTGTACCTGTTTCCACCAGCATCTTCACAAGGTCCTTTGCTGTTGTTCTGGGATTGATTTGCACTTTTCGCACCAAAGTATGTTAATCTCTAGGAGACAGATCGCGTCTCCGTCCTGAGTGGTATGACAGCTGCGTGGTCCCATGGTGTTTATACTTGCATACTATTGTTTATACAGATGAACGTGGTACCTTCAGGCATTTGGAAATTGCTCCCAAGGATGAACCAGACTTGTGAAGGTCTACCATTTTTTTTCTGATGTCTTCGCTAATTTCTTTTGATTTTCCCATGATGTCAAGCAAAGAGGCACTGAGTTTGAAGGTAGGCCTTGAAATACATCCACAGTTAAACCCCCAATTTACTCAAATTATGTCAATCAGAAGCTTCTAAAGCCATGACATCATTTTTTGGAATTTTCCAAGCTGTTTAAAGGCACAGTCCACTTAGTGTATGTAAACTTCTGACCCACTGGAATTGTGATACAGTGAATTATAAGTGAAATAATCTGTCTGTTAACAATTATTGGAAAAATTACTTCTGTTATGCACAAAGTAGATGTCCTAACTGACTTGCTATAAAACTATAGTTTGTTAACAAGAAATTTGTGGAGTGGTTGACAAATTAGTTTTAATGAGTCCAACCTAAGTGTATGTAAACTTCCGACTTCAACTGTACATACCGTAGAATGATAAATCATGCAATTTTTATTCTCAATCTAACCAGAAACATTTAGCTACGAACGCCTGTTCTCACCATTTTCACCGCTCACCGTTCTCACTACTTTCTTTCATGGCATCTCATAAGCAGGCCATGTCCTATTTGTTTTATAGTCGATATGTAATCATATTTCATGACAGGGTGACGGTTAACTCTTTTTACAGAAGTATGAAAGAACACAATATGTCTGTCAGGGAATGCTATTCTGATATGTCAGATGAAGAGTTAGACCAGAAAGTCAGGGCCATTGAGGCAAGGATGCCCCATGCGGGCTTTAGAATGGTCAAAGGAAGTCTCCAAGCAATGGGCCATCGTGTACAATGGTGAAGAGTTAGGGAGTCTTTGCAGCGTGTAGACGGTGCAGATATCATTGCCAGAATGATCCAGCTTTGTTGCATTGCTCGGCAAAAATACTCTGTTCCTGCTCCCGTCTCTTGTCCACATTGATACAAATCGTAAATGGATAAGGTACTAAGATGTATAATGTCTCCATCAAATCTAAGAAGTTATTTTAACTTTTTCATTCTTACTTATTCGTAGACAAATGTTCAATGATGTATGACATTGGAGTTGTTCATCATCAACTGGTAATACATAAATAATGAAGCAGGTTAAATCGGTTCAACATTTCACTTTTAATTCCAATGCTTTTTTTCAAGGTACAACATTGTCATCTTTGGCGGTATAGATGGATTTTCAAGGAAGTTAAGTGTATTATATTTCCCATCACCTAATGAACAACAAGAGTAGCAGTCTGGTGTTAAGCTTTCTGTGCTGTATTGACGTATCCTGAAAATGACATCTGCTGCTTTAGATCGAACGGTCATATCTCAGTTATTGTTTTCATATCCACAAAAAATAAGCTATTTTCTTTACTTTCAGAGTGCGAGCTGATCAAGGGGTCAAATGTAGATATTGCCAGATGATCACTGTCCAAGGAACAGGCCGTGGAAGCTTTATTGCTGGCAAAAGTGTCCATAACCAGAGGTAATTAAACTGTTCTGTGTTCTTTTTCTCCATCACTGCATGTTCTTGTTGTACATGGAACCTGTCTTTCATGCATTAATTAATTAACCCTTAAGATGTCAGCTGCTAATTTTCAGATTTACACCACAAACACTCAGCCATTTTCACTGGACTATCAAGCCCCTGTTGCTTTTTAGATGCAGTCCTCCCACACTATGTAGGATATTGTTTTAGCCCCAGTGCCACTCTTGATAATGGCAACAAAAATATAGTTGGAGGAGGGTGAAAGGATTGCAGGCCCAGCTGTCAACGTGTGAGAGGAGCCTATTCTGGATAGAGCAGGTACTTTTGTGTAGTCTATTTCTTGTGAGGTTTTCTGTCTTCAGATACAGAGAGCTGTGAAAGCCTGTCTGCAGATTAAGAGGTCCCAATGAAGAGCAGCGGTTCTCAGTCCTTGTCCTAGGGATTCAAAAGGGTGCACATTTTTGTTTTTGCCTTAGCACTACACAGCTGATTCAAATGATCATCAAGCTTCAAGTGGTATTTATGTATTCATTTGTGAAGCTATCCTTGATATGATCCTGCTGTTGTCACATGCTGCACATGCATCTATCTATCCAATGTTATCATGATTTGTTATAAGGGATATTATACAGGAAGTATTATTAAAGAGATGCTTTACATTGAAATACAGACAGAGATGTAGTAGTCCCAGAGTTAATGATCCAAGGTCAGTTTTGCATTTCACCTGATGATTATGATGACTGACCGTGTTAGAATTAAAAAAACAAAGCTTTAATCATGCTCTCTCTCTATCCATCTGTCTCTCATCTGCAGGTATGTTTTGATGTGAGAGAGGAAGCCAGTCCCGTCACCCGCTCTTAAGAAAACATTTGGGCCGACTGGGAGCCCAAGGCTGGATAGGAGACACCGCAAGAGACTCTATGTAATTGTGATGAACTGAGAGAATATTAGGGTAGCACTGTAATTCATTAATCATGCTGTCTTCCCTGCTCCTCTGTTTTACCTCTCTCCCCAACTTTCATAATGCATTCAACTTTCAATATGTGCATTGAGGTACAGATCGAACTTGTATTTATAAGAGATTACAATATTTATAATGCATGTACTATGTATTTTTAACACCTGGATAATGAACTTTCAGTAAAGCGTTTCACATTCTCCACTGGTTGAAATTAAGTATCTCATTGAAATACTACACCTATCCTGTGTCCTCAGATTAATGCAGATGAAGGGAGTTAGATATGCATTGGATGTGTAGTGTACTGTTTTTTTCTGTATATACAGTATATTATGAATGACAAAATCAGCCTTTATTTAAATCATGTTTCTAGTCTATTGCATAGTTACAATGTGTAAACATTGATGTCCCAAGGAGCAGGAGTGGTAAGCACTGTTGAAGTGTATAATTGTAATACAGACACAGCATCATTCAAATAATGGAGTTTGATACGCTTGGTATTGGATATGACTGAAAAAGAATGTCACAGAGATTCATACCTGAACCGCACCTTTATTTGCCAAGGAAAAGTACATGATCAGTGAATATATTCAATGTACAGGCTACAATGTGGGGATCTCATGCATGGTAATAACTACATGTATATAGGACTTGCACAATAAAGTTATTATATTCTACTCAATCAATAGGCTTTATTAATGCCATTCAGACTAAGTCGATACAACAACTATGATATCTGATGCTCATACTGTAGGTTCTTAACTAATATTCACACCAAACATTTTAGGGTCCATACACAGATGTTAGTCTTTAGTGTTAATGTATATATAATTTGATATACAGAAGAATATACTTAACTATCTTATGATTTATATTATCTTGTTTGATAGTCTGTTGTCTGTTAGTCTTTAGTGACATGGATAGAAGTACAGTCTGCTGTCATTCTGATCTAAGAATATTACTCCTGCTTATTATGAAGAAAAAATACATCTGTTTAACTTTGTAAAGTAAAGGTGTGTTTAGAATTAATTTTGTTGTATTAATGCTATTTAATCTCTCCTCAGACTAATATTATTCTGTTTGTCCTGTGGGTACCTTTGCCACTGTTCCACCCCTTGTGTATTGGGCTGTCATGGTGTATTTGTAACAATGTTACAACAATTTTAACAATGTAACGTAGATACAACTATGAAAGCAAGACTGTAGCTACACATCCATACAGTTATTTGTATCCTCCACTACACAATAAGCAAATAAATAGTTAGCTATGTTACTTCAGCTGCATTGCATGGCAAATATAAGCAAGCAAGCTTACACAATTGTACATTCAATTTGCAGCAAAGGAAAGGTAGCAAGACTCTTTACATCCACTGTTTCACAAGACGACAGCCTGGTTTGCCAAAGAGTCCCTAAAACATGAAACAACATGAATTACAATTTCATACTCATGTCATAACACTAGCTAGCTAAGCTGGCTAATGTTAGCTAGTCAGCTAACTTGCTAAATAGCGATTTTCGTGAATTAACTTTTTGCACAATCGTTTGTCTCTACATTAACTAACATATTCCTCTCAATTGTATTTTTTTTGTTTTTAGGCAAGAGTCTCAATCTACACACAGCACATTCCTTTGTAGGATACTGCGAGGCAGAGGGAGAAAGTTAGAAACCATTTACGACCGGTTAAGTCATAAAACTGGGCCAACACCCCCAGGAGAGGGGATTCTGGCTATGGTCAAACTTTTGCCTAGCTGATGGGTCCTTTTGATTCTCACCAAGGAGAGAATGTCATGACACACTAAACAGCCGATTCAACTAATCAAAGCTTGATGAAGAGTTGAATCAGCTGTGTAGTGCTAGGGTAAAAAACTAAATGTGCTCCCCAGGGCAGAGTTTGGGAAATGGTGGTCTAAGCACAACCCTATTCAACCAAATAAAACCTTCCTCATCTCAAAGTACTGTCTGTAAACCTTCCCCAGCCCATTGATTTTGACAGATCATTCTTGTCAATAGTAGCCTTCGAGGGATTTTTGCAGACATGTCTTTGTATTTTGTTTTGAGAATCTGCAGAGAAGAATGAGGTGGTTGTGTCATTACTGTTGATTTGATGCCTTTCGGTGTCCCTTCCTGGTTTCTGTCCCACAATATTGTTGTGCTCCATAGCCGCAAGGTGTGTCTGCTCCCTCATGCTTGTGTACCCACCAGGGCACTGTGGAATGACTCCAGATAGCCAGAGTTTTAGATAAAAAGAGAGGTAGACTAAATTGATTACATGGTCTGGAAGGTACTTTGTGGTCCTCAGACTACCTCTAACCACTTGTAACCCCATAACACAAACACTACCCAATGAATGTTAATACCATGTAAATTAGCTGTCAGCTTGTAAATATTTTTGCCAACATCCCTTTACATTATGCAGAGTTAGTCGTTCAAAGCACAGGTTGAAATCAGATTCTGTACAAACTACAACAAAATACACAATTGAACCACCCCACTAATAGTTTTGATCTCTATTAGACTGGCTAACTTACCATACCTAAAAAAATTGAAGAGCTGCATGCTCTAGGAGCTCAGATGCAATAATTGAATAACCTAATAACCAATGTTTCGACAGACAAGATGTCCTCATCAGGGTATAATGACAAACACTGCGGGTCACTAGTTTATATAGTGTCAAAGGACACACACAGGTGTCTGTAATCATGGCCGGGCGTGGCCTGATATCATTGGTGAATTCTGAGATATAAAAATAACATGCCAAAAACATGATCATATATACAATTTGGCTACATAGACCTACAAACATTTACAATAGCAAAATCACAAGAATGGCTTCGGTTGAGACCGAAGGGAGCAAGAGTCTTTAAATTAAAGATCCAGGCAGCCTCTCGTTTTAACAATAAATTGTCGAGGTCACACCCTCTACTTGGGAGCGTGACATGTTCGATGCCGATATAACTTAGGGACGAAATCGAGTGGTTGGCTTCCAAAAGGTGGGCCGCAACTGGGTAAGTCGAGTTTTTGCACCTAATGGTGCTACGATGCTCCGAGATTATTATTTTTAATTCGCACTTTGTTTTACCAACATAATTATTACCACAAGGACAAGGTAAGATAAATAACTGCCTTAGTGGAGCATGTGATAACACTTTTGATTGGGATCTGTTTCCCTGTTTGGGGGTGTTTAAAGGATTTACATTTATAAGTGCCATTGCATTGAGCACAGCCATGACACTTGTAGTTTCCATCCAGTAGGGGTGCAAATAAACGTTGTGCAGGGATATCTTGGGGAGGTAAATCAGAGTTTACCAATTGATCTCGGAGATTTCTGCCCAGCGAGAATACGATCAAGGGAGGGTCAGAAAACACATTACCGATACTGTCATCGGAGCATAGAATGGGCCAATGTTTGTGAACGATTCCCTTAAATTGTTCAGAGCACTTTGAATAGCGGGTAGTTAGAACACAAGAACGCTTCTTTTTGCGAGACTGTCCTTGAAAGAGATCATGTCTCGGTTTGTTTTGAATTTTCTCAATGGCAGTATTAATCTGACCATTTTTGTACCCCCTCTCCTTGAATTTTCTTTGAGTCTCAGCCATATTTCTGTCAAAATCGGATTGTTCTTTTTTAAATTCTTTTGATTCGACAGAATTGGCTGTAGGGCAAACTGTTTTTCAAGGGAAGCGGGTAACGACTATCAGCCCTCAACAAACTGTTATGATCAGTAGGTTTCCTGTAAAAATCAGTGTATAGAACATATCCTCACACAAGATCAGAAGATCTAGGAAACTAATTTGACGTGTGTCTGATTGCATAGTGAATCTCAGATGCTCAGAACAAGATTTAAGAAAAGCATGGAATGCCTGGAACTGTTTTGCATCACCCCTCCATAGAACAAAACATATCATCAACATACCATTTCCAAATAATGACATTAGGCAAGAAAACGTTTTTGACAGGATTGAAAATGGACTGTTTCTCCATGTAACTCACATACAAATTAGCGTAGTTAGGAGCCATGGGGGATCCCATAGCAGTACCCTAGGTAAGTCAGTTAAAAGCAAATTATTATTTTCAATGACGGCCTAGGAACAGTGGGTTAACTGCCTTGTTCATGAGCAGAATGACAGCCTTGTGAAGATGCTGGAGGAAACAGGTACAGAAGTATCTATATCCACAGTAAAATGAGTCCTATATCGACATAACCTGAAAGGCCGCTCAGCAAGAAAGAAGCCACTGCTCCAAAACCGCCATAAAAAAGCCAGACTACAGTTTGCAACTGCACATGGGGACAAAGATAATACTTTTTGGAGAAATGTCCTCTAGTCTGATGAAACAAAAATAGAACTGTTTGGCCATAATGACCATTGTTATGTTTGGAGGAAAAAGGGGGTGGCTTGCAAGCTGAAGAACACCATCCCAACTGTGAAGCACAGGGGTGGCAGCATCATGTTGTGGGGGTGCTTTGCTGCAGGAGGGACTGGTGCACTTCACAAAATAGATGGCATCATGAGGCAGGAAAATGATGTGAATATATTGAAGCAAAATCTCAAGACATCAGTCAGGAAGTTAAAGCTTGGATGCAAATGGGTCTTCCAAATGGACAATGACCTCAAGCATACTTCCAAAGTTGTGGCAAAATGGCTTAAGGACAACAAAGTCAAGGTATTGGAGTGGCCATCACAAAGCCCTGACTTCAATCCTTTAGAAAATTTGTGGGCAGAACTGAAAAAGTGTGTGCGAGCAAGGAGGCCTTACACACCTGACGCAGTTACACCAGCTCTGTCAGGAGGAATGGGCCAAAATTCACCCAACTTATTGTGGGAAGCTTGTGGAAGGCTAGCCAAAACATTTGACCCAAGATGAACAATTTAAAGGCAATTCTACCAAATATTAATTGAGTGTATGTAAACTTCTGACCCACTGGGAATGGGATGATAAAAATAAAAGCTGAAATTAAGCATTCTCTCTACTATTATTCTGACATTTCACATTCTTAAAATAAAGTGGTGATCCTAACTGACCTAAGATAGGGAATGTTTTCTTGGATTAAATGTCAAGAATTGTGAGAAACTGAGTTGAAATGTGTTTGCCTAAGGTGTATGTAAACTTCAGACTTCAACTGTATGTACAGAAAGGGCTGTAATTTCTACATGATTCACCCGATATGGATGAAAATACCCTCACATTAAAGCTGACAGTCTGCACTTTAGCCTCATAGTCATTGTATCATTTCAAATCCAAAGTGTTGGAGCACAGAGCCAACAAAAACTAAACAACATTCACTATCCAGATACTTTTGCACCTCACTGTATGTCACCTTCTCCAACAACACAAATATATCAAGTGGGTAAATGCAGCTGACAATACCCTGCGTGTTGAGGCTAGAACAGCCAGTAGGCCCACGTTGAAAAATGACATCAACAATCAAACCATCAACCAGGAAATCCCCTCATGTATGTTTAATGTTGTCATTTTCACAGATTTGATTTATTTGCTGTTCATTTGTCTCTCTTGTCTTCCAGGGGTCCAGGGGTCAATGTGTTTGTTTATTTTCAACTTCTCGAAGTCTTCATTCTGCTGACAGTCTGTCTGGGATCATACTGGTTTTTCAAGAAGAAAACGATTTTCAAGCACAAGATCAGTAACCATGCATTGTACCTTTTAATTAAGGTCTATCTTTGCTTGATACATTTTCATTTTATTCTATTCAATGCTCTCGATCTATCTATCTATCTATCTATCTATCTATCTATCTATCTATCTATCTATCTATCTATCTATCTATCTATCTATCTATCTATCTATCTATCTATCTATCTATCTATCTATCTATCTATCTATCTATCTATCTATCTATCTATCTATCTATCTATCTCTCTCTCTCTCTCTCTCTCTCTCTCTCTCTCTCTCTCTCTCTCTCTCTCTCTCTCTCTCTCTCTCTCTCTCTCTCTCAATTTTCAATTCAATTCAATTCAAGGGGCTTTATGGGCATGGGAAACGTGTTAACATTGCCAAAGCAAGTGAGGTAGATATTATACAAAAGTGAAATAAACAATACAAATTAACAGTAAACATTACACATACAGAAGTTTCAAAACAATAAAGACATTACAAATGTTATATTATATATATACAGTGTTGTAACAATGTACAAATGGTTAAAGCACACAAGTTAAAATAAATAAGCATAAATATGGGTTGTATTTACAATGGTGTTTGTTCTTCACTGGTTGCCCTTTTCTTGTGGCAACAGGTCACAAATCTTGCTGCTGTGATGGCACACTGTGGAATTTCTCCCAGTAGATATGGGAGTTTATCAAAATTGGATTTGTTTTCAAATTCTTTGTGGATCTGTGTAATCTGAGGGAAATATGTCTCTCTAATATGGTCATACATTGGGCAGGAGGTTAGGAAGTGCAGCTCAGTTTCCACCTCATTTTGTGGGCAGTGTGCACATAGCCTGTCTTCTCTTGAGAGCCATGTCTGCCTACGGCGGCCTTTCTCAATAGCAAGGCTATGTTCACTGAGTCTGTACATAGTCAAAGCTTTCCTTAAGTTTGGGTCAGTCACAGTGGTCAGGTATTCTGCCACTGTGTACTCTCTGTTTAGGGCCAAATAGCATTCTAGTTTGCTCTGTTTTTTTTGTTAAATCTCTCTCTCTCTCCAGATGATGGTCAGCAGTGTGTGAAGTGGATCACAGTGGGATCACCTCATGACAACTGCTAATGATAATGTAATACTGCTCACAGTTGAAAATGTTTGATATCGTTATTTTAACCTTTTAATGAAGCTTTAATTATATGTTGCTTGTGATATGGTGCAGTCACATAAATGTATGAGATTGGGAAGGCTTTTGAAAGGAGGACATGTAACATGAAGACACTTTCCTTCTGACTGTAAATCCATCATGTTTTGATTCAATGTCTCTGTGTGGTTTTGAATGCATAGAAAATTAAATTCAAGCTCCTTCTGAAACATTTTGGACCTAATTTCTCATTATCTTCTACTTTTTGCTTGAAGCACAACAAACTAAGTGACTACGTGCAGGGTTTCAGAATGTTCTATCCGCCCACTGAAAGAAATGTTACCACACATACTGTAATGCTTCACTTCATGAAGAGCACCAGTTCTGTGGTCTCCTCCTTCCTTGAATGGTGGGATAAAATTATCGAGACGTGTTGACGACTCGAGTTAATACCCGGCCGCTTATACCCTGTCACTGTTGTATCTTTAGAAATGTTCTTAAATAATCATTACTGACACTGTGAAATGAAAGGGAATCTGTTTAAACACTTCCTTTCCTGTAGAACATAGCTACCTACAAACACAATACATAGCTAGAGTGTTCAAGCAGCTTTAGTGACCGTTTGAATAAGATTGTGGCATTTTTTTTGTAATACAAAGTGGAGACGCCCGTTGTGAGTCAATGGCTGCAGGCTTTAATTGATACAGATCTTAATAAGGCTTTTGTTAAGAAAGACACTTTATCAACATGCATGCTGTGTATGGACTTCTAATGATGACCGTGGGACTGTCTTATGGTAAGCAAAATCACTTATGTAGTGTCTCAAAGACACATTCGAATTGTCTCTCCATCTTATGACTAAAATCAGCAATAAACAATCTTTCTTTTCAAAGCAAATTTGTTCAATGTTCGCTTGTAAAGTTTGGTCGCAAAGTGAAAAGTAAATGATAAATAACTGTGCTTTTTCTCTCTTCACAGGCATGGAGACCTCCTGTGATGCTAGAGAGGATGGAGCTCAGTGTTATGGATCTCCGGGAGGAACTGTCTATCTCCAGTTGATCACCAACGCCAGCGGACAAGAGCTTGAATTCAGGAGCAACATCACAGGGACAAAAGTTTTCAAATTAAAAAACGTCAAAGTCACGACAAACCCCCCATTAAAACGCAGAGCAGTGTTCTATGTGGAAGGTGGGATGTTGATGCTCAGTAACACAGAGACGGCTGATTATGGAAAATATGAGTTGAACATTTACAACTCAGAGGGGATGCTTCTGAACACAAGACAAATAGACCTACTCCTGGTTACTGAAGGTATAGAACTTTGAAACACTTTATGTGGATAGGCGCCAATAGATGGTTTATAGATGTTTAACTAACACTCAAACTATTTAACTAACTATACACTAACTCTAACGATCCCTATCCCTAACCTTAACCATTACCTAACCTTCATGACTGTTTTATAGAATGAAATAATAGCTGTCTTTTCTCATTCCTCGACAGCCCCAGTGTCCCCTCCTCAGCTGTCCTCTGAGTGTCTGTCCCATGGAGAGATGAGGGTGTCCTGCTCCTATGAGGGGGACAGTCCCGAGTACAGCTGGACTCTGGACAGACAGACACTGAACGGAATGAAGGCTTTTCTCAGTGACATGACAGACACCATCATTCTGAAGAAGGGCTTAGTGGGGACTCTCTCTTGTACAGTGAAAAACCATATCAGCAATGTTACCGTCAATCAAGAAATCTTCTTATGCAGACCAACTGGCAAGTGTCTTAAATGCAGCGCTTTGTTACTAATAGTGTGTATGTTTATAATATAGCATTATATATTATTTTATATAGCTTGTATCTAGTCTCTACCTTCCTTCCCCCAGGACTAGGGGTCAATGTGTTTGTTTATTTCCAACTTGCTGAGGTCATCTTTCTGCTGACAGTCTGTCTGGGATCATCCTGTTTCTACAAGAAGAAAACCTGTCCTCAAGCACAATGTCAATAACCATCTACCATTGTTCCTACATAGCCCATACCATTGACGATGCTGAATGTGTCATTTTATCTGATACATATTTTTATTTCACTGTTGGTCTGTTTCTTTCCCTTTACTATGTCTCCCTCTATCTTTCTCTGTCTGTATCTCTCTCTCTTTTTCTGTCTGCATCTCTCTCTCTCTCTCTCTCTCTCTCTCTCTCTCTCTCTCTCTCTCTCTCTCTCTCTCTCTCTCTCTCTCTCTCTCTCTCTCTCTCTCTCTCTCTCTCTCTCTCTCTCCAGATGATGATGAATAAGCAAAGATTGCTTACTCAGGTGACGCCAAGGAAAAGGTTTACTTTTCCAGAGGTTTAGAGGAAGAAGGGGATGTCATCAGAGATGCTGTGAGAACAACACCAAGCAGTGAGATAATGCTGTCAGTGTTGCTGACACAATATTGCTTTCTATTGAAAATGGATCTTATTGTTCTTTTAATGTTTTCAGTGTTATTTCAAATGAGTGTATACTACTTTCAGTAACTGTAATAACTTTAACTTTTGTGAGAATTACATTTCGCAATAAAATACAAAAAACACAGAAAATTACAGTACGTTGCCTTTATAATGATTATTCACAAGGCCGCAGGGCCAAACGGATTACCAGGGCGTGTACTCCGAGCATGCGCTGACCAACTGGGAAGTCTCCGAGCATGCTCTGACCAACTGACTAAATGACTACAGCTCAGCGCTCAACACCATAGTGCCCTCAAAGCTCACCACTAAGCTACAGACCCTGAGACTAAACACCTCCCTCTGCAACTGGACCCTGGACTTCCTGACGGGCCGCCCCCCAGGTGGTAAGGGTAGGTAACAACACATCCACCATGCTTATCCCCAACACAGGGACCCCTCAGGGGTGCGTGCTCATCCCCTCCTGTACTGCCTGTTCACTCATGACTGCATGACCAGGCACGACTCCAACACCATCATTAAGTTTGCAGATGACACAACAGTGGTTGGCTTGATCACCGACAACAACGAGACAGCCTATAGGGAGGAGGTCAGAGACCTGACCGTGTGGTGCAAGGACAACAAGTTCTCCCTTAATGTGATCAAGACAAAAGAGATGTTTGTGGACTACAGGAAAACAAGGACAGAACACGCCCCCATTCTCATCGACAGGGCTGTAGTGGTGCAGGTTGAGAGCTTCAAGTTCTTTGGCGTCCACATCACCAAAAAACTAACATGGTCCAAGCACAACAAGACAGTCGTGAAGAGGGCACGACAAAACCTATTCCCTCTCAGGAGACTTGGCATGGATTTGGCATGGGTCCTTAGATCCTCAAAAGGTTCTACAGCTGCACCATCGAGAGCATCCTGACGGGTTGCATCACTGCCTGGTATGGCAACTGCTCGGCCTCCGACCGCAAGGTACTACAGAGGGTAGTGTGTACGGCCTAGTACATCACTGAGGCCAAGCAACCTGCCATCCAGGACCTTAAAACCAGTACCAGCTGTCTATAGCCTCGCTATTGTTATTTTACTGCTGCTCTTCCATTATTTGTTACTTTTATTTCTTATTTCTTTAGGTATTTTCCTTCACTGCATTGTTGGGTAAGGGCTTGTAAGTAAGCATTTCACTGTAAGGTCTACATCTGTTGTATTCAGCGCATGTGACAAATATAATATGATTTGATTGGGAGTTGATTTTCCCCATGTGGTCTGACAGGAAGAAAAAAAAACTCTGCACTTGACTTTTCCTGCTAGCACTGACTTTGCTGATAGCTTCTTTACTGAGGAAAAATGTACTTACTACGCCTGTGATATGTGGTTGTCTCACCTAGCTATCTTAAGATGAATGCACTAACTGTAAATGACTAAAATGTAAATGTAAAGTGTAACAGCACCTAGTAACTCTGGTGACAAAAAGACCAACAAGTGGGCCGTGGTCAACCTACTTAAACAGTTGTGGCCCTCTGGCTGGGTATCAATAATGGCATGGATAGGCAGAGCTGTGTATTGGATATGGCATGGCATCATATTGACCTCTGCATGAATACATTTCCCTGAGAAGTGTATTAATTAAATAGAGATAGTTTTTTAACTTTGTTTAACTAGGCAAGTCAGTTAAGAACAAATTCGTATTTACAATGATGGCCTCGAACCAGGGTGTCTGTAGTGACTCCTCAAGCACTGAAATGTAGTGCCGTAGACCGCTGTGCCACTCGGGAGCCCATATTGAGGATTTCTTCCCAAGATAAATATCTGTAACACCTTTCAAATAAGACGTTAGACATTACACTTGTGTCATGGCTTCTTTTATCACAGGGCACAGATTTTTGATTAGCTGAATGTTTACCTAGGTTTTTTACACAAACAGAAGAACCCATTTAGCTTCCCTATGTAGAGACTTGGCCAACTCTTAGTTTCTCATATATTGCTTGATAAATAGGCAAGCGCAAAGTCAGCAAAAGTCAGAATTGTGATGGACAAATCTTTTTTTCTCAATCCTCTGTCGTTTCTCTTTGCCTATTTGAGCTGTTCTTGCCATAATCTGGACTTGGTCTTTTACCAAATAGGGCTATCTTCTGTATACCACCCCTGCCTTGTCACAACACAACTGATTGGCTCAAATGCCTTAGGAAGGAAAGGAATTCCACAAATTAACTTTTAAGAAGGCACACCTGTAAATTGAAATGCATTCTCGGTGACTACCTCATGACGCTGGCTGAGAGAATGACAAGAGTGTGCAAAGCTGTCATCAAGGCAAACAGTGGCTACTTTGAAGAATCTCAAGTAAAAAAAAAAAATTGATTTGGTTAACACTTTTTTGGTTACTACATGATTCCATATGTGTTATTTCATAGTTTTGATGTCTTCACTATTATTCGACAATAAAAATAAAGAGAAATCCTGGAATGAGTAGGTGTGTCCAACCTTTTGACTGTTACTGTATATATTGAATTGATTTAAATTGAGTGATTTCCTTCTATGAACTATAACTCTAAGTAAAATCTTTGAAATTGTTGCATATTGCGTTTATATTATTGTTCAACATATATACAATTTAAATCAATTATTTAGGCCCTAATCTATTTATTTCACATGACTGGGCAGGGGTGCACCAGCAGGGGTTCACCCACTGGGGAGTCAGGCCCAGCCAATCAGAATGAGTTTTCCCCCAAAAAAGAGCTTTATTCCAGACAGAAATTCTGCTCAGCACCCCACCCACCCCCCCTCAGATGATACCACAGGTGAAGAAGTCAGATGTGGAGGCCCTAGGCTGGCCGGTTTACACGTGGTCTGCCGTTGTAAAGCCGGTTGGACACACTGCCAAATTCTCTAAAACGACTTTGAAGCAGCTTATGGTCGAGAAATGAACATTCAATTCTCTGTCATTAGCTCTGGTGGACATTCCTGCAGTCAGCATGCCAATTGCACGCTCCCTCAAAACTTGAGCCATATGTGGCATTCTGTTGTGTGACGAAACTGCACATTTTAACGTGGCCTTTTATTGTCCCCAGCACAAGGTGAACCTGTGTAATGATCATGCTGTATAATCAGCTTCTTGATATGCCACACCTGTCAGGTGGATGGATTATCTTGGCAAAGGAGAAATGCTCACTAACAGGGATGTAAACGAATTTGTGCACAGCATGTGAGAGAAATAAGCTTTTTGAGCATGTGTAAAATGTCTGTTGGGTTTATATTTTTGTTCAGTGTATATATTTTTATATCCCGGACTCCGACATATGTTCATCCTAATATTTCTATATTTCTTAATTCCATTTTTTACTTTTTATTTTTGTGTGTATTGTTTGGTATTGGTAGATATTACTGCACTGTTGGAATTAAGAACCCAAGCATTTCGCTACACCTGCAATAACATGTGCTAAATATGTGTATTGTTAGGTTCTTAACAAACATTGTAAAAACTCAAACGGACAACTAAGATAAACTCAAACCAAGTTTATTCACCCAATGGGTCATACAGCTGCAAAGACAAAGCATGATTAGACAAGCACATCTATTTATAACCTCCTACTAGGCGGGGTCAACTCCTTACACATCTAGACAGCCAATACATCTCTGTTGCTAGGCAGGATCTTAATTGTTTCCTCTCACTGGTGTAGTCATGGCCATGCCTGGTGCTAGAACCTTTGTGGGCGGGGAAATGTATGTGTGTAAGATAGGACTGTAGTAGGAGAGTCATTGTGGTGGGCCCCCCTGTCCCTCCTCCCAGAGGTTTCTGTTGAATTGACCTCGAGCCAAATTCCTCGCTCCTTATCAAGAACTGAAACAAGACGGTTGGCCTTTGCCTCCCTCCTTAGGAACAGAATATTAGCTTTCTGCACTTCACCTTGTCTCACTCAGTAATTCCATACACCAAATTGCTATCCATCCTTCATTAACCCAACATATACATTCTTATATATTTAAAGTAATCAATAAGTGATGGTATGGTAACATGAATAAGTATATTTCTAGCAAGAATCAATAGTATGCAACCAATAACATTTGATTTTATGTAGACTGTGTTTATTACTTCTCATATGGGATGAATGGTAGCCCAATGCTCTGATTTTTTTTTTTTACCTCTATACTGTAGTATCAGAGAAGACAGGCACAACTTTTGCTTGTTTTTAAAAAACAGGATTTTATTTTCAAATTGCAATTTCCCATCACGCAGCGGCATCAACAATGAAGCATGACAAGTGATTCCACTGCATATTACACACGATTACATTATGTTATCAGCACTTTGTTAGAAACATCATTATCTTTATTTCTCAACATCCTGTTCTCAATTTGTTCTTTTTGATTCATTTATTTTGTTTGAGACAGACATATGGTGAAATCATATATGCTTTACTTTTAGTTAACCAGAGGAGCTAACCGGATATGTTAATGTCCTGAAGAAAAGCCACAGTAGGGTGGTTTTACCCATCAGTCTGTCCTCTGGCTGAGGGGTTTCTCGACTGGTAATCATGTGACTCAAACAGTTAATGCATCAGCAACTTTAACCCACCGAAACCAGAGATGTGGAAATGTTCAGGGGAAGAAAAATATGTTCTGATGGTGTGAAAAAAGATGGCAAAGTATCTTAGAATGTATTTACAACATTAGCTTATTACTGCACTAGCTCAAAATATAAATAACAAATAACAAAATGTAATATTCTCTTATTTGCTGTACAGGTACTGTGTGCGGAATTAAGATTATACTATCATGTACTATTTTAGATATGATCAAAAATGTATGTAGTTTAATTAGTGTTTGTAAAGTAAATTACTATTATTGTTATTATTTTTTATTATTAATTAAGGTTCTGGTCTTCTGAGATTCAAACAGGTACACAACAAACCAGATAACTATACAATTACAGTGCCTTCAGAAAGTATTCATACCCCTTGACTTATTCCACAGTTTGTTGTGTTACAGCCTGAATTCAAAATTGATTTAAAAAAAAGAAATCCTGTCACACTTTGATCTGTTTCGCCTGTCTTTGTGCTTGTCTCCACCCCCCTCCGGGTGTCGCCCATCTTCCCCATTATCCCGTGTGCATTTATACCTGTGTTCTCTGTTTGTCTGTTGCCAGTTCATCTTGTCTCATCAAGCCTACAAAGCCTGTTTACTTGTTTTTCCGGTTTTGATCACAAGCCTGTTTACTAGTTATCCCGGTTTTGATCACTGCCCTGACCCTGAGCTTGCCTGCCGTTCTGTACCCTTTGCCACTGCCCTGGATTACTAACCTCTGCCTGCCCTGACCCTGAGCCTGCCTGCCACTCTGTACCTTACTCTGCCCTGGACTACCAACCTCTGCCTGCCCTGACCCTGAGCCTGCCTGCCACTCTGTACCTTACTCTGCCCTGGACTACCGACCTCTGCCTGCCCTTGACCTGTCGTTTGCCTGCCTCCTGTTTTAAAGTAAACGTCTGTTATTGACAATGTGAAAACATGTTTTTAGAAATTGTTGCAAATTTATTGAAATATCTAATTTATTTTTTCGCACCCCTGTATTCACACCCCTGAGTCAATACACGTTAGAATCACCCTTGGCGGTGATCACCCTTGGCAGTGATGAGTCTTTCTGGGTAAGTCTGTAAGAGCTTTGCACACCTGGGTATGACAATATTTACACATTATTCTTTTAAAAGTTCTTCCAGCTATGTCAAGGTGGTTGTTGATCATTACAAGACAGCCATTTTCAAGTCTTGCCGTAGATTTTCAATCCAATTTAAGTTAAAACAGTAACTAGACCACTCAGGAACATTCCATGTCATCTTGGTAAGCAACTCCAGTGTATATTTGGCCTTATGTTTTAGGTTATTGTCCTGCTGAAAGGTGAATTTGTATCCCAGGGTATGTTGGAAAGCAGACAGAACCAGGTTTTCCTCTAGGATTTTGCCTGTGCTTAGCTCTATTCCGTTTCTTTCTATCCTAAAAAACTCCCTAGTCCTTGCCAATAACAAACATACCCATAACATGATGCAGCCACCACCATTTTTGAAAATATGAAGAGTGATAGTCATTTATGTGTTGTGTTGGATTTGCCCCAAACATAACACTTTGTATTCAGGATATTAAGTTAATTTCTTTGCCACTCTATTATTGCACACAGAGGTGACTTTTTACTCCTGAACTTATTTTTGCATTCTATAACAAAAGGCTTGAAAATTTACTGACTCAAGACATTTTTGATTTTCAGTTTTTATTAATTTGTAAACATTTAAAAAAACATAATTCCACTTTGACATTATTGTGTGTAAACCAGTGACACAAAATCTCATTTTAATCCATTTTAAATTCAGGCTGTAACAACACAATGTGGAAAAAGTCGAGGGGTGTGAAAACGTTCTGAAGGCACGGTAAGCACCGAAAGGAAATACAATTTGAAAAAAGAAAAGCAAAAATTAGTAATCACAATCACATGTTTGTTTGCTTCAAGACTAATGAGTCTTAAGTCTACACAATGTTATTTACAAGGAGCGGTTCACATCTTTTTTCACATATATCTGTTAGTAATTTTATTCTCCATTAAATACATTTATTTCACTCTACAATTCCACTTTTTCATAGTATGAATGTCCTTATTTAACCAATGTGCTGTAATACATTTATTTGCTGCAGACAAGAGTATAATCAATAGATAAGCATTTTGAGTGAAGCACTCGTTGGGTCCTTTGCCAGGGAGCATTTAAATATATTGTTTACAAAGTCAAAAACATAATTCCAGAAGTTCATCATTCTAGAACAAGACCCCAAAATAAGTGGATAGTTTGTGAACAATTCCCCACATTTTCTTCAGTATTCACCGGTTCTTTCTTTACTTATCTTCACCATTGTTTCTGGTGTTAGAAAGTACCCAAAATGGTATTGCCTCCTAAGTTTCATTTTCAATGTTCTCCCCAAGTTCAGATTCCCACTTGCACTTAGTTTGCAGAGAATTGCGCTGTGCCATGATATCAACACATTGGTACAGCTTTATTTGTTTACTACTTTTTCTATGGGAGAGGGCTCACCCTTTGTTATTACCCATTTGGGGTGTTTCAGTAAATAGTCTCTTAGCTGTAAATAGCTAAAGAAATCTGACTTTGGCAAATGGAAGTCTGAACTTAGTTCGTCAAATGATTTAACTTGGTTGTTCTTTAAGACTTGGTGTACATATTGCAAATTAAGTAATGACCACGTTTGAAAACCTAAATCTAGTGACAATGGGACGAAATCTGTAAGATATGCAATACCTGTTAGGGATGATATGCCCATAGGCAGATGGAAACTGCGTAGTACTTTCCTCCAAATCAGCCTCCTTCTGTCATAGTGAATCTAGACAGTACCTTGCTCAATGGCCTTTGCGTACCCTGGCGTACACACAGTCCTCCTCCTCAGGTGTGTCTACCTTCCGCTGGGGACCCTGTAATGTTTTATTCTGTCCATACTCCACCTCCATTGGCTGATGGGGAGCCCCAGTGATTTTCACCTGTCTGTACTCCACCTTTCTTTCCTGCTGTCTCATCTGCTTCTTCAGTATCCTGATATTCGCGTATTCCACATCCTGACTGTCATCATTAACTGTGTAGAGAGAGAGAGAGAGAGAGAGAGAGAGAGAGAGAGAGAGAGAGAGAGAGAGAGAGAGAGAGAGAGAGAGAGAGAGAGAGAGAGAGAGAGAGAGAGAGAGAGAGAGAGTCAGAATGCATCTTAATATTTTACTGGCAAGACTGACATTGTAAATTATCCGTGTTTTTTGAAACTGCACTGTTGGTTAGGGGCTCGTAAGTAAGCATTTCACTGTAAGGTTGTATTCGGCGCATGTGACTAATACCATTTGATTTGATTTGATATTGTAGTACTTTAAAAAAAGATGAAGAGCTACAGCTAAATATCCTCTAACCTGAAGTCTTTGGAGGTTTCTTTTTCTTCTGGACACAGTAAACGACCAACACCATCACTAAGACAAGGACTATGCCTGCCAGAGACCCTGCTACCGTCCCTATGATCTCTGGGTAAAAGATAGGAAACAGAGACAGAACAACATATAAGCATGAAGGTTGTTTCAATGTAGCATGAAGGTTGATTCATTGCAACCACTGTTACTACATAAAAAGCCATGAAATCCATCATTAGTATTAATGATAACTAGATAGTAAATTGTGGGACTTGCTTAAGCTGTTTTAAATTATTTTTGTGGTAGTGGAAAAAGTGATCAGATTTGAGATTTGAAAAGCAGAGAAGTAGATTAAGATTTCATTTGGCTCCAAGTGTTTGTCTAAGTTGTTGTGAAAGTGGTCAAAATGTCAGTTGTTTGTAAAAGTCGACACGAAAAGTAGTTGATGCAATTAATACAACAGCTGTTACTGTTGATTGGCAGATGACCATTCTGTTCTGATTTCAGATTTGAAAAGCGGAGAAGTAGACCAAGATAGCATACCCTTTAAGTTTTTGTCTAACTGGTTGGGAAAGTGGTCAAAATGTCTGTTGTTTGTAAAAGTTTACAGAAAATGTAGTTGATGTTATCACTATAACAACTGCATAATTTGATCGGTAGAAGATCATTATGTTCTGATTTCAGATTTGAGTAGCAGAGAAGTAGGCGGAGCAGTCATATGCTCAAATTTTTATTCTAACTTGATGGAAAAGTGGTCGAAATGTCAGTTACTTGGAAAAGCTGAGAGGAAATGTAGTTGATGCGATTACTAAAACAGCTGTTTCATTTGATGAGCAGAAGATAATTCTGTTCCGATTTCAAATTTGAATAGCACAGGAGCAAACTTATATTTCATACACTTTCTAAGTCTATCGTCTAAGTTGTCGGGAAAGTGGTCAAAGTAGCTGATTTAGGTCAGAGGTTACATTGTTTAGAGTGAATCGAATAGAATTTTGGAAGTCATGATGTCACAATGGGTCCTTTATTATTTTTGAGGAAATCCTATTAAAGTTGATGGCGGCCCACAAAAAAGGACAACAAGTTTAAACAGTGTACTAAAAATAGCGCTACAAAGAATTACAATATATATTATGATAAAGATTTAGAGTGGGATGATTTAGAGTGGAGGTCACTAGATTGTCAGGTCACTTACCTTTGGTTGCCTCTGTTTTATCTGTTTTACTGGTGAAGGCATTTGTCACAGTTGTGTGTGCCACTGTTGTAAGCTCAATACAAAGGGTATTACCAGTGGCAATCACCCACTCTGATATCTTTGTCCCGTTGGAAGTGCAGTTAACATACATAATCCCTGCAGATGATCAAATAAACAGGAATTGTATACGTATCTGAATTGAACACTCGCAAATGGATAGTGCTTCCTTAACAGTTCAATGTCCATTGATAAAGATTGATCATCATCATTATTATCAGTAATCACTGATATTATTTTACATAATATATTGGAATAACAACATTTATTAAACTGTAGCTTACCCTCACAGGGGGAGATTATTTTGCTCACAGTAACACTGTTGATGTTGTTTTTGACGGTGCAGGTGAGATCTCCAGACTGGCCTCTCTTCAGAGTGATGGTGTCTGTCTTGTCACCAGGGGAGGCGTCAGTGTCTCTATGTGTGTGTCCGTCCAGAGTCCAGTTGTACTGAGGACTGTCTCCCTCAGAGGAGCAGGACACCCTCATCTCTCCATGGGTCAGACACTGAGAGGACAGCTGAGGAGATGACACTGGGGCTGTGGAGGAAGAAGAATCGACATCTGTAGACATTTGCAGACTTTCGCAAAAACAAAGGAGAAAAAACTTCTTCTAGAAGTAGAAGGCCACAGAAGCTTTTGCAGTCAAGTTATTATTATATTATAGTTATAATTAGTGTTTGTCAATATGAGATTTTTAAAGGGTTATCCAGTTACTGTACCTTCAATAAACAGTTGTAGTCTCCTGGTCACCAATTCTACCCCATCTGAATTAAATGTTTCTAGTTTATATTCAGCAGAATCATTCCTTTCTGTGTTATCTATCCTAAATGTCCCGTTGTTGATAAAGAAGTGTGCTCTGGTTTCAATGGATTTGTGGAATTTCACTATTTCTGGGTGTTTGTTTCTAATTTTGAGCATAATTTTAGCAGCATCATTGGATTCGGTTTTTAATAATATGTCAGGGACTCCACTGGCAACGTTTATCAGCTGGAGAAAGACAGTTCCTCCCAGAGCTCCATAACACTGAGCTCCATCCAGTGTAGCATCACAGGGGGTCTCCATGCCTGAAAATCAAGAGGGAAATAGACACTGTAGTGACTATCACTGTCCTAGTTTTGTAACAATCGTTGTTGGAAGGATTGGACCAAGGTGCAGCGTGGAAGGCGTTCATCATTTTTATTAATGTGAACCAGCAACAAAACAATAAAGAGTAACAAAACATATAGCTTTGTAGGGCTAAAAAGCAACAATACAAAATCAAGATCCCACAAACAACAGGTGGGAAAAGGCTGCCTAAATATGATCCCCAATCAGAGACAACGATAGACAGCTGCCTCTGATTGGGAACCATACCAGGCCAACATAGAAGAAAAAAAACTAGACTACTCACCCTAGTCACACCCTGACCTAACCAACATAGAGAAATAAAAGGTTCTCTAAGGTCAGGGCGTGACAAGTTTTGAGGTTTAATTTTATGTATGAGAATACAAGCAACAGTATAACCAAACCAATGACATCAAGGTAATAGGCAACATAACAGTACCTCAGTCAGTTATAATTATCACAGGACAATTAATAAAAAGACATCTGTCTTTTTCAGTGTTTTGAATATTGTCTCTGTATCTATCATTAGTCATTATGAGAGGGATTAATTTGACAAAAGTGATTCTGAGTAGCCTATAGTATACCACAAAGAGCTTTGATCTCATGGTTCACATTCTGCATAAAATTAACAAGGCTCTTTACTGTATGTCATGCGTAAAACAAGAGGGAAATCGACACACAAAGAAACTTCTTACCACGAGACACTGCTGCTAACATCACCAACAGTCCAAACAGAGCCTTCATGTCTCTTCACAACACAGGGCTCAAGTTAACAAACTAAGATACACTGTACTGTAACAAAATCCTCTATTTTCGATGCAGTGCTGAATTTCAATAACTTGACAATTTACAACATTAAAAAAAACCTGTGCCAACGTGGTATGAAAGATGCTCCAGCTGTCCTCGTCAATCATTAGAATTCACTTTGTTGTTGACAAGCAAATTAGATTATTAATAGGTTCTGACACAGGAAAGAGGAACAGCCTCAGCAAAGATTAACTTGTTCACTACATAAACAGCCAGGCTGGCTTTATTCATGCCTCTTGATGTGTAATATCAGACAAGTTGTACAAAAGTGCTAAGTGAGAGTCTACACTCTCAGAAAAATAGGTCATATCTAGAACCTAAAAGGGTTCTCCGACTGTTCCCTTTCCACAGAGGGTTCTACATGGAATTCAGAAGGCTTCTACCTCTAAGAGTGTACTTTTGAGTGTAATGAAATGTTCGCGCCTGAGAAAATGACACCTTGTTCACTTTGTCAGGGCAGTGGTCAGCTTTAACATACTGTACAAGCTTTTCATCCCTGAAATGAACACATTACCTTCTTCACAATACAAGGAGTAGGCTCTTTCAGTCCATTTAAGGTTGTGACATTATAAAAAATACATGAAGGAGAGAGGGAGAGGAGGACAGGTGAGAGAAATACAAAGTGAAACAGAGAGGACTCGCAGACTCAAATTCCAATGCTTCCCAAATGGTTGTTTGTGACTCATTGATGACATCAACCGGTTGTAACTGATACCTTTTGGGTTGCAGCTAGACAGAATAACAATAAATCATAATGGACTGCATTTATAGAGCAATTCCTGGGAGCTCAAACCGTGATGAATTGGGTTTGTTCATTAGATGCAAAATAGGAACGGAAACCAAAAAAGGAACCATTTTTCCTTAGAGGACACACTAGAGGTCTATCCTTTCAATCACAAACTTCTGCAGTGAATGACAAACTTTTACTACTGCACAATAACCTTGTTGAGAGTTTGTAAAAAATAAATAATACATCAATAAATGAAACATTCAATCAGTAACAGAGAATATGACAAATGTAGAGACAGTTGTTGGGTTATTTATTTAGGTAAAGAATGTACAAAACCCTCAGTAGTGAATTTCATGAAATATAAACAGTAATATGGGAAAATTGATATCATTTGTTACAGTACCAGTATCAGTGTCAGTCCTATTTGCCAACGTACAATCATTGGATAACAAAATAGACGAGCTACAATAACGAATATCCTACCAACGGGACATTCAAATCTGTAGTAGCAAATGTTTCCCCAAGTCATGGCTGAACGACGACATGTATAAAATACAGCTGGCGGGATGTACGCTGCAATGGCAAGATAGAACATCTGCCTCCGGTAAGACAAGTGGTGGCGGTCTGTGTGTATTCGTAAACAACAGCTGGTGCCCCAAATCTAATATTAAGGAAGTTTCGAGGTTTTTCTCACTTGAGGTAGAGTATCTCATGATAAGGTAGACCACACATGAGGGTTACTGTATGTAAGCCTTCAAAGGCGTATTTATCCCCCCAAAACATGTTTTCATAGATTAAGAATTAATTTGACACAGTCCCTCACAAATCATGCATGACAACATTCAATCTTTCAATATAAATTGCATTTGGCTTCTATGGAATATTCTTATTTGGCAAATAGATGTGAGTTTTTTAGATACTAACCTCCAATGATCAGTGGTACTCCTCTGGTCTCCAAGTATCTGAATTAAAGATTTCAAAACAATATTCAGCAGAATCACTCCTCTCTGTGTTATTTATTTTAAATGTCCCATTATTGATAAAGAACTCTGATCTGGCTTTAATGAATTCATGGATGACTTTGTTTTGTTTCATTTTGAATATCTCTGTATTAGCACCAGTGGGGTCTTTTTTGAATTTGAGTTTGGATCCTGTGGCATCATTCATCAGCTGGAGATAGACAGTTCCTCCCAGAGCTCCGTAACACAATATGTTCTATGTAGCATTACAGTATGTCTCCATGCCCGAGGATAGAAAAAAATAGCTGTTTTGTTGATAGTGATGATAAGTGTAAATCCTTTGCTAAAACTTTATTAATACCATTTCACTTTGTGACATTTTGCTTGCCCAAACATCTATTGTTTAAAGAACTTATGAAAGAGATTGGTGTGTTTTTTTTCACTATATGATCATGGCATGCATGGGGTTTTTCAAAGACAGACATCTGTTTAAAATCACTTGATGGTTTCATTTCATAGAGACAAATAATAATGTTTTATTGCAAAATGCTATATATCCACTCTCAGATAAGAAAGTAGTACTGCTATGTTTTACACAGTCAAATGCAACAAATAACTACATTTTTAATAAGGAACTGTACAAATTATACATTTGTGACATCTATATTCAATACAGTACGATGAGATTTGTATGTAAAACATTTACATTTGAGTCATTTAGCAGATGATGTTATCCAGAGGGACTTACAGTAATCAAGTGCAATTTAAAATTGTATCTTAAGTGGGACAACCACAAATCACAGTCAAATATACAGCATACAAAGATTCCATTCCAGCTGAACAATGGAAACAATATATATCGCTTTGCAAAAAAATGACATTTTATGAAATCTATGAATAAAAATAAAATCTGAGATCATTAATATTTTACACACACGTGAAGGTGTGAAAAACACAAATGGGAAAAATTGGTGGCTATATCATTTTTGTAGAAATAAAAAGTCATCAATTAATGAGAAAGGCCACAGAAAATGTTGTGGCAGGTCAGATATGTTCCTCTGGATGCTATTGCTGAAGAAGGGATGATGCCTCTACATGCTAGGCTGGTCCCATAATACAGTATATGTTATTCTATCGTTATTTACATCTGAGTAATTTAGCAACTTAGTACATACATTTTAGTACTGGTCCCCCTTGGGAATTGAACCTACAACCCTGGCATTGTAAGCACCTCGCTCTACCGACTGAGCCACACCGAGTCAAACATGAGTTATTTGTCATGAAAATGAACAAACACAGAGATGAGTGGCTACACAGTACTAACAGACTGGACCACTATATGTAAGCCACTAGAGGGCTATTTTCCTCTAAATAACAAAAATACAATAATGAGCGTTGTACTGAGTCAGCTAAATATCATGTTTACCACCAGACAAACGATAGTAGCCTACTTTCCGTTGCATTTGTGATCTGAACATGTGTTTATTTAGGTGAAAAAGCAGTACTCTATTCTGGATAGAGAACATGCACACACAAAAGAACAAATAAAAAACTCCAACAAAAAATGTAACAAGTAATTGATGAATTAAGACAAGATAAAATGACAGAGTATGTAGTAGTACACAGTTGTTTGAAATACAATTAAGCACAACATCGAAAAGCCAATTTACCCACATTAATAAGCCTCCATTGTGTCCTCTGGCACCCTGGACTGAGCAAGAGAGAGAGATTTCATCTGAGATGTTTGCATGCTTGTCTTGCTGATGTAGTCTTCCACTGGTGATCATCCAGTCTGATATCTTTGCCCCACTGGGCAAATATATAATTTAAAAAAAACAGGAATCATACAGCATCCCAGATGAAAACTGGCCTATATAACATGATTTTTGTTAACAGGTCGGTGTCTGACGATAACAATAACGATGGTCATTATATTTTTCATGTTTCTAATTGAATGATAATACAAATAGTGCTGACTGTATTACAGAAGGCTACAGCTTACCTGGATAAGGCGACATTGTCTTTCTGATGTCAACACTTCTGATCTGGTTTCTGATGGTGCAGGTAAGATCTACAGGCAGGCCTTTCCTCGGAGTGATGGTGCTTCTTTCGTAACAAGGACAGTCCTCACTGTCTCTCAGCATCTGTCCGTCCAGAGTCTAGCTGTATTGGGGAGCATCACCCTCAGAGGAGCAGGACACCCTCGTCTCTCCATGGGACAGACACTCAGAGGACAGCTGAGGATGGGACACTGGGGCGGAGGAGGAAGAAGAATAGACAGCTTTTTAGCCAATTATGTAAAAAGTTAATAGACAGTGGGTAAAGACAGGAAATTGATGGTGACTAAATACGGAGCTTAGTTATCTGTGGGTTTTTTTAAAAGTATTTTTCCTGCCCTTGACCTTACAGATTTCGAGTGGAAGACTTCTACACAATATTCGGCAATCACTTGCAGTTGTTATTTTAACATTAACGACAGAGAATCGTAATCTAAAAGATCCAAAATATTTAGAAAAAAGTGATTCAGGCTGTCTTTCAGAATGTATTTTAGTCAATATATCTGAATCACATGTGAGGTCTTTTACAGTTTTTTTCAATTGTTTAAGCACAATTTTGAAAACAGGGCCCGGTTTGTCAAAACACTACACACAATTAGCACAACCCTACACCAAAGTAGCACAACACTTCAGATCATTTGCAAAATGGAACACTTTTGTCAAAACTATACACGACTTCATAAAAATGATATTTTGTTACCATACGAAACACACACATTTCATATGACTTCAATCTTTTTGAACCAGTTACACACTGCTGTTGCTAACCTAAAACACTTTTAGCAAGTCTAATTGTCAGTGATTAGAGTAGTGTAAATGAAGTACACAGAGAAAGTGCAACTATACAAACACTACACAAGACCAACGCTGCAGACTGAGGAAAATATCATTTATTTCTCTCCATATACCCAAATCAGTCAACATGTCAACATGGAGAATCACAACAAAACATGTCCCAGTTTTCATGCTACTACAGTAGTGTGCATAACACTGTTAGCTCAGCAAACAACAGACAAACTTAAAATACTGTATCCAGTACAGGTTACAATTACAGTAAATAACAACAACAACAAACATAAAAAATTATCAGAAAAAAACTGACAATATTGTACAGAAAATACTACAGTAAACATACTATACATTATCTCTTCGCCTAGCTGGATCTGGCCAGAGAATTTCATCATCACAAGCAATATCATCATTAGCAAGACAACGCGGGAAGAACCGTCTTGAATGTCGAATCCATCCTTGCACAGCTGCGCCGTCGACTTGGTCACAGGCGTCCTCCATGGCCTGAATGAGGGGTACCTGAGCCTGGGGCTGGAGATCGTAAACCTTCCACCGCCATGCAGAGAAAAACTCTTCGATAGGGTTTAGAAACGGAGAGTATGGTGGAAGGTATAGTACTGTCAACTGTGGATGGTGTTGAAACCAGTTCTGGACCAAAGCAGAGCGGTGGAATGACACATTGTCCCAGAAGACCGTGTATTGCATCTGGTGCATTTCATTACCTACTGTGACGATGTGGTGCAATCGGTCCAAAAATGAGAGAATGTGAGGTGTGTTGTAAAGGCCCATTTTGGCATGATGGAGGACAACCCCATGCTGTGAAATGGCAGCGCAAAGGGTGATGTTACCCCCACGTTGCCCTGTGACATTGATTATATTGGTTGAAGGCATTTTGGTTGAAGGCAGGTGAACCTACCTCCTGCATTTTTATAGTGCTTAAACCTGATTGGTGTGTCTACAATTTAGCAATCATGTGTTTGTGCACCTGATGGCTGTGTTTAACAGATTGGCTCATAGGTGTGGTAATTTGACAGTCAGTGCTTTTGAATTGCAAGGAAGTGACATTATGATATACTTCTGTGTCTGATGTATACAAGTGTGTTTAGTGTTTTGCAAATCACTGTGTGTAATGTTTTGCAAATAGTGTGAAGCTGACAATGTGCTTACAGCTGTGCAAATCTAGCCTTGTGTTTTGCTCCTTGAGTGTAAGGTTTTGCTAATTGTGGGAAAAGTTAAATTGTAGTGTGTCAGCAATCGTAAAAAACTGTAAACGCACCTAGAGTCTACTGATGCACCGGTGAGTCAATACAAGTAACATAATAAAAAAATCAGTCAGTTTAAGCTAGAGATATCTGTTTTGTATATGGGCAGGGTTTCAATCCACCACATATGCCTATGGCGGTCTTCCACATCTGCAGTGGAAGGTGGCCGAGCTACAGCGGTATTTGTCAGACAATGAGACATCCAGAAAATCGGTCTTCTCACCAAAACCGGGTGTAGCGTCCGAACGGTTTGGCCTACAAACTAATATGACCACTCCATTGATAGATGAGATTCTCACAAACAAGTCTGAAGTCAGTACCAAACATGATGGTGTTCTCTGTTTTGCACTACGACCCCCACACGTTTCACGGGACTTGTATGAAGGTAACCAACCGGTACCGGTTAAAAAATGAATGGAAGTATGGAGGTAGTTTTGTGTCTACCCCAAAAAAGGGGTTAAATATGTGTCAAAACAACACAAATATCCTGTGCTTTCTTCTATCTCCTAGATATATAGGGCAGACACTTCAAAAATGTAATGCTCATGATCTTCATGGATGTGTTATTCAATGTGTTTATATGGGATTTGGTACCTATTTATCAAATATTTTTTGATATATATTTTTCAGAGGACAGTTGAGGAGAGGACACTGGGGCTGTCGAGGAATGAGAAAAGACAGCTATTATTTCATTCTATAAAACAGTCATGAAGGTTAGGTAATGGTTAAGGTTAGAGCTAGGGATAGTTAGAGTCAGTGGATAGTTAGTTAAATAGTTTGTTGACAGTTAGTTAAACATCTATAAACCATCTATTGGCGACTATCCACAAAGTGTTTCAAAGTTCTATACCTTCAGTAACCAGGAGTAGGTCTATTTGTCTTGTGTTCAGAAGCATCCCCTCTGAGTTGTAAATGCTCAAGTCATATTTTCCATAATCAGCCGTCTCTGTGTTACTGAGCATCAACATCCCACCTTCCACATAGAACACTGCTCTGTGTTTTAACGGGGGGTTTGTCGTGCCACAATCTTATTCAAACCTTCACTAAAGCTGCTTGAACACTCTAGCTATGTATTGTGTTTGTAGGTAGCTATGTTCTACAGGAAAGGAAGTGTTTAAACAGATTCACTTTCATTTCACAGTGTCAGTAATGATTATTTAACCCTTGTGTGGTGTTCATGTCTTTGTAATTCACCCAATGTTCGCGAGTCTGATTGTTTTTAGAACAATACAGCCATAACAATTTACGTAAAAATACGAAATACTTATATCAATTACAAGCAATATACCGCCGCAAGATCACATTTATCAATAAAAGTGATAATTGTTTTTTGGGATAAAATGTGATTTTTGTAAGCAAAAATCAGTTATAATCAAGACATGGGTGGAATAAATCATGTTAATCTTGAACAAATATAAATTAAACCAGGTTTTCATCACTATTGATGTTGATTGCTTTGAACTGAACAAATTGGAAGGAGAAATGATACATACAGCATTTAATGGAAATGATAAATGAGTCCCATTGAACACAAATTAAGGCTGGTTTACACACCACATGAGGGACAGGGTTTTACTATGTGTTGCAAATGTATTTCTTGCACTTGATTCATGTGTACTGTGTCTTCCTGTCCTTCTTGGGTCCAAACACATCGCAGCGCTTCTTGTTGCTACCGGCTGCAATCTAGAATGATGAAAACACTTAGTTCAGGAATTTTACTAACATCTCACTCACTCACTCACATATATAGTTACAACAGGCCAAGGTAGGAGAGTCAGACACACACACATGCAACACTATCACTCACACTTCCGTGTTGGAGTTGTTGATTCTGTGGGTCGGGCGGATGGGGCACCATCATCCTCCTCCTGAATCCTCCTCACGATGCCTGCAAAAGCTGGGATCCTTGATATATGTTTCCCCCTCTGGATTTGAGGTCTTACCAATGCCTTGCCCAGCTCCTCGAGAAAGCTGGAGCTTCCCTCTGTTCTAATCTAACGCCATCCAGATGACAAACTCGTTATCCAAGACGTTGAAGAATATCACAAGTGGCCAGCGTAGGGTTCTTCTTTTGCAGCTGTAGCCAGTCACCAGCTTGTCTAAATTGTTCACCCCTCCTTTTGTGGCACTGTAATCCATTATGATTTCTGGTTTTTGATGTTCCTGGCCACAGATTGTCCCATCCCTATGCAGCGTACTCATGAGTACCACATTTTTGCCTTTCTTTGGCATATACGACACTAGGGCAGTGTCGGCCGTGAATACAAACTTAGAGGAATTGATACGACTTTTCTATGTATTCAACAGCTGAGGTGGGAGCTCTGGCTTGTTTTTTCGTACAGTTCCTACCATCGTCAGCTTCGTCTTGAGGAGCTCCTGTCCCAGCTTGTGCGAAGTAAAAAATTCATTGCATGCGATGTTGTGGCAACGGAGTCCCGGTGTCATGTACAGGACAACCCACATCCCTTGGTTCTTCTCAGGGGCTCCTCCATCTGGCTTCCCCATATACACCTGCAAGTTCCACGCATAATGAGGAAGCAGCATCCCAGGCAGCCCAGATCTTGATGCCACATTATGCGGGTTTAGACGGTATGTCCTGCCTGAATGTGCAGTGGCCCCTAAATGGCATAAGCTGCTCATCAACAGTAACGTCGGGCCCTGGAAATAATGTGGAAGTTTTCCAGACACATTGTTGCACGTAAAAGTTATCTGCCAGTTTCTGCATCCCACAGGGATTCTGTGGATTCCCCATTGAATCTGAAAACACCAGCAAGGATAAGAACCCCAAAGTACGCATGTACATGAGTTTGGTCCATCTCCTTCCATCTCTCTCCAAAAACACACCTTCCCTCCAAATTAGTGCAGTCCAGAATTATTTTCTGGATGGTGTCTGGGATGAACAGTTCAAAAGAAGACTTTATGTCCTGCACATGAGTAACCGCCATCTGCGTCGGCCCTGATTACATCCTTATCACATTGGCAGCCATGCGGGGTGGCTCATTCCTTTGGCAAGAAGACCACTCAATTTCATTTTTTTTTTTACATCCATATTTCTCCTCCTGCAGGCTGCCGATGAGCTGGTTGCTCACGGGCTGGTCCTGGGGCTGGTTGCTGATGGGCTGGTCCTGGGGCTGGCCAGTCAATCTCATCCTCTCCTTCCAACTCACTGTCAGATTTCAAATTGGCAGAGACATGATCCTCATATTCTGAAAATTCTTCATCTTCCAAAGTGGAAGACACTCCTTCCACACTAGCCCTCTGAGCAGAGATTATTTTTGCCATACTGATCTCTGGTAAGGAGCCACATATTTATTTGTTGTGTCCCTCCCCCAATTTGCACCTGGCTGGGGTAGAGTGTGGGAAAATACTGCATTTTTTAAAAATGTATCGAATTAATGTATTGAAATAACGTATTGTAATTACTTTGTGCAGATTCCCACAAGACATTGTGTAGTTGCACACATAACAAAGTATAAAGAGTGCGAGAAAAGCATATGTCATATAAATGTGTAGGCGGGTGCACAGCGTGTTCTTTTACATGTTCTTCCTTACATGTTCTTCACAGAAAATGAGCCAAGGCCAATGAGTCTCAGGATTTCTTTTAGTAAACATTGAAAATGGGTCCCACAGACTCAAACACCACACAAGGGTTATGAACATTTCTAAAGATATAGCATTGACAAGGTATACGCGGGTACTAACTTGAGTTGTCAACACGTCTCCATCATTTTAGCCCACCATTATTTCAAAGGAGGAGACCACAGAACTGGTGAAGTGAGATATGGTCCATGACATTCTGATGTTTGTGTAACGATTCTCGTCTGGTGAAGGAGAAGAGGACCAAAATGCAGCGTGGTAAGTGTTCGTCATAATTTAATTGAAAACTGAACACTACACAAAATAACAACGAGGAGAAAACGAAACAGTTCTGCAAGGTGAACAGACACTACACAGAAAATAAACACCCACAACCAAAATGGGGCAAACAAGCTACCTAAGTATGATTCTCAATCAGAGACAACGATCGACAGCTGCCTCTGATTGAGAACCATACCAGGCCAAACACAGAAATATAACAACATAGAAAAAAGAACATAGACTACCCACCCCAACTCACGCCCTGACCAACCTAACACAAAGACATAAAAAAGGAACTAAGGTCAGAACGTGACAGTTTGTCTGACTGCAACTCACATTAGCTCTTCATGAAGTGAAGCACTACAGTATGTGTGGTAACATTTCTTTCACTGGGCCGATAGAAAAGTCAGAAACCCTGCACAGTCACTTAGTTTGTCGTGCATCAAACAAAAAAGTAATGAGGAAGCTATATTAAAGGCTAAAAAAACGATATCAAACATTTTCAACCGTGAGCAGCACATTATCATTAGCAGTTAGGTCATGAGGTGATCCCACTGTGATCCACTTCACACACTGCTGACAATCATCTATTTAGAATATTAGAATACTATTTAGAATTCAAGGCACACCTAAACAGCAATGCTACCACAGCTTTCTGCAGCGATACGCCATCCCATCTGGTTTGCACTTAGCGGGACTATCATTACATTTACATTTACATTTAAGTCATTTAGCAGACGCTCTTATCCAGAGCGACTTACAAATTGGTGCATTCACCTTATGATATCCAGTGGAACAACCACTTTACAATAGTGCATCTAAATCTTTTAAGGGGGGGGGGGGTTAGAAGGATTACTTTATCCTATCCTAGGTATTCCTTAAAGAGGTGGGGTTTCAGGTGTCTCCGGAAGGTGGTGATTGACTCCGCTGACCTGGCGTCGTGAGGGAGTTTGTTCCACCATTGGGGTGCCAGAGCAGCGAACAGTTTTGACTGGGCTGAGCGGGAACTGTACTTCCTCAGAGGTAGGGAGGCGAGCAGGCCAGAGGTGGATGAACGCAGTGCCCTTGTTTGGGTGTAGGGCCTGATCAGAGCCTGAAGGTACGGAGGTGCCGCTCCCCTCACAGCTCCGTAGGCAAGCACCATGGTCTTGTAGCGGATGCGAGCTTCAACTGGAAGCCAGTGGAGAGAGCGGAGGAGCGGGGTGACGTGAGAGAACTTGGGAAGGTTGAACACCAGACGGGCTGCGGCGTTCTGGATGAGTTGTAGGGGTTTAATGGCACAGGCAGGGAGCCCAGCCAACAGCGAGTTGCAGTAATCCAGACGGGAGATGACAAGTGCCTGGATTAGGACCTGTGCCGCTTCCTGTGTGAGGCAGGGTCGTACTCTGCGAATGTTGTAGAGCATGAACCTACAGGAACGGGTCACCGCCTTGATGTTAGTTGAGAACGACAGGGTGTTGTCCAGGATCACGCCAAGGTTCTTAGCGCTCTGGGAGGAGGACACAATGGAGTTGTCAACCGTGATGGCGAGATCATGGAACGGGCAGTCCTTCCCCGGGAGGAAGAGCAGCTCCGTCTTGCCGAGGTTCAGCTTGAGGTGGTGATCCGTCATCCACACTGATATGTCTGCCAGACATGCAGAGATGCGATTCGCCACCTGGTTATCAGAAGGGGGAAAGGAGAAGATTAATTGTGTGTCGTCTGCATAGCAATGATAGGAGAGACCATGTGATGATATGACAGAGCCAAGTGACTTGGTGTATAGCGAGAATAGGAGAGGGCCTAGAACAGAGCCCTGGGGGACACCAGTGGTGAGAGCACGTGGTGCGGAGACAGATTCTCGCCACGCCACCTGGTAGGAGCGACCTGTCAGGTAGGACGCAATCCAAGCGTGGGCCGCGCCGGAGATGCCCAACTCGGAGAGGGTGGTCAGGAGGATCTGATGGTTCACAGTATCAAAGGCAGCCGATAGGTCTAGAAGGATGAGAGCAGAGGAGAGAGAGTTAGCTTTAGCAGTGCGGAGCGCCTCCGTGACACAGAGAAGAGCAGTCTCAGTTGAATGACTAGTCTTGAAACCTGACTGATTTGGATCAAGAAGGTCATTCTGAGAGAGATAGCAGGAGAGCTGGCCAAGGACGGCACGTTCAAGAGTTTTGGAGAGAAAAGAAAGAAGGGATACTGGTCTGTAGTTGTTGACATCGGAGGGATCGAGTGTAGGTTTTTTCAGAAGGGGTGCAACTCTCGCTCTCTTGAAGACGGAAGGGACGTAGCCAGCGGTCAAGGATGAGTTGATGAGCGAGGTGAGGTAAGGGAGAAGGTCTCCGGAAATGGTCTGGAGAAGAGAGGAGGGGATAGGGTCAAGCGGGCAGGTTGTTGGGCGGCCGGCCGTCACAAGACGCGAGATTTCATCTGGAGAGAGAGGGGAGAAAGAGGTCAAAGCACAGGGTAGGGCAGTGTGAGCAGAACCAGCGGTGTCGTTTGACTTAGCAAACGAGGATCGGATGTCGTCGACCTTCTTTTCAAAATGGTTGACGAAGTCATCCGCAGAGAGGGAGGAGGGGGGGGGGGAGGGTGAGGAGGGAGGAGAAGGTGGCAAAGAGCTTCCTAGGGTTAGAGGCAGATGCTTGGAATTTAGAGTGGTAGAAAGTGGCTTTAGCAGCAGAGACAGAAGAGGAAAATGTAGAGAGGAGGGAGTGAAAGGATGCCAGGTCCGCAGGGAGGCGAGTTCTCCTCCATTTCCGCTCGGCTGCCCGGAGCCCTGTTCTGTGAGCTCGCAATGAGTCGTCGAGCCACGGAGCAGGAGGGGAGGACCGAGCCGGCCTGGAGGATAGGGGACATAGAGAGTCAAAGGATGCAGAAAGGGAGGAGAGGAGGGTTGAGGAGGCAGAATCAGGAGATAGGTTGGAGAAGGTTTGAGCAGAGGGAAGAGATGATAGGATGGAAGAGGAGAGAGTAGCGGGGGAGAGAGAGCGAAGGCTGGGACGGCGCGATACCATCCGAGTAGGGGCAGAGTGGGAAGTGTTGGATGAGAGCGAGAGGGAAAAGGATACAAGGTAGTGGTCGGAGACTTGGAGGGGAGTTGCAATGAGATTAGTGGAAGAACAGCATCTAGTAAAGATGAGGTCAAGCGTATTGCCTGCCTTGTGAGTAGGGGGGGAAGGTGAGAGGGTGAGGTCAAAAGAGGAGAGGAGTGGAAAGAAGGAGGCAGAGAGGAATGAGTCAAAGGTAGACGTGGGGAGGTTAAAGTCACCCAGAACTGTGAGAGGTGAGCCATCCTCAGGAAAGGAACTTATCAAGGCGTCAAGCTCATTGATGAACTCTCCAAGGGAACCTGGAGGGCGATAAATGATAAGGATGTTAAGCTTGAAAGGGCTGGTAACTGTGACAGCATGGAATTCAAAGGAGGCGATAGACAGATGGGTCAGGGGAGAAAGAGAGAATGTCCACTTGGGAGAGATGAGGATCCCAGTGCCACCACCCCGCTGACCAGAAGCTCTCGGGGTGTGCGAGAACACGTGGGCAGACGAGGAGAGTGCAGTAGGAGTAGCAGTGTTATCTGTGGTAATCCATGTTTCCGCCAGTGCCAAGAAGTCGAGGGACTGGAGGGAAGCATAGGCTGGGATGAACTCTGCCTTGTTGGCCGCAGATTGGCAGTTCCAGAGGCTGCCGGAGACCTGGAACTCCACGTGGGTCGTGCGCGCTGGGACCACCAGGTTAGAGTGGCAGCGGCCACGCGGTGTGAAGTGTTTGTATGGTCTGTGCAGAGAGGAGAGAACAGGGATAGACAGACACATAGTTGACAGGCTACAGAAGAGGCTACGCTAATGCAAAGGAGATTGGAATGACAAGTGGACTACACGTCTTGAATGTTCAGAACGTTAAGCTTACGTTGCAAAAATCTTATTGACTAAAATGATTAAAATGATACAGTACTGCTGGCTGGTGAAGTAGGCTAGCTAGCAGTGGCTGCGTTGTTGACTTTGTTTGAAAGTGTTGCTGGCTAGGTAGCCTCGATGACTGGCTAGATAATTACTCTAAACTACACAATTATCTTAGATACAAAGACAGCAAAGACAACTATGTAGCTAGCTAACACTACACTAATCAAATCGTTCCGTTGTAATGTTTCGGTAGAAGTTGGCTAGCTGGCTAGCTAGCAGTGTTGACAACGTTAGGACGACGAAAATAGCTGGCTAGCTGACTTTGTTTGAAAGTGGAGCTGGCTAGGTAGCCTCGATAACTGGCTAGATAATTACTCTAAACTACACAATTATCTTAGATACAAAGACAGCAAAGACAACTATGTAGCTAGCTAACACTACACTAATCAAATCGTTCCGTTGTAATGTTTCGGTAGAAGTTGGCTAGCTGGCTAGCTAGCAGTGTTGACAACGTTAGGACGACGAAAATAGCTGGCTAGCTGACTTTGTTTGAAAGTGGAGCTGGCTAGGTAACCTCGATAACTGGCTAGATAATTACTCTAAACTACACAATTATCTTAGATACAAAGACAGCAAAGGCAACTATGTAGCTAGCTAACACTACACTAATCAAATCGTTCCGTTGTAATGTTTCGGTAGAAGTTGGCTAGCTGGCTAGCTAGCAGTGTTGACAACGTTAGAAGGACGAAAATAGCTGGCTAGCTAACCTCGATAATCTATCATTTGTTTTTCAACAGGACAATGACGCAAAACACACCTCCAGGCTTTGTAAGGGCTATTTGACCAAGAAGGAGAGTGATGTTGCAACATCAGATGACCTGGCCCCCACAATCACCAGACCTCAACCCAATTGAGATGGTTTGGGATGAGTTGGACTGCAGAGTGAAGGAAAAGCAGCCAACAAGCGCTCAGCATATGTGGGAACTCCTTCAAGACTGTTGGAAAAGCATTCCAGGTGAAGCTGGTTGAGTGAATGCCAAGGCACACTTAAAATCCTTGGATGTGTAGGCGTGTACAAAATTTGACTGGTACTGTTCATATATAATTCATTTAATTAAATTGACTGATTTCCTTCTATGAACTATAACTCAGTAAAATCTTTGAAATTGTTGCATATTGTGTTTATATTTTTGTTCAACATATATAACATTTAAATAAATTCACTTGGCCCTAATCTATTTATTTCACATGACTGGGCAGGGGTGCACCCAGGCCCAGCCAATCAGAATTACTTTTTTCCTGCTAGGCAGGAACTTAATTGTTTCCTCTCACTGGTGTAGTTATGGGCCTGCCTGGTGCTAGAACCTTTGTGAGCGTGGAAATGTATGTGTGTGAGATAGGACTGTAGTAGGAGCGTCGTTGTGGTGGGCCCCTCTGGTCCCCCTCCCAGAGGTTTCTTCTCACTTCTCACATCTGTTGACTTGACCTCGAGCCAAATTCCTCGCTCCTTCCTAGTTCCACAGCTGGCATGCCTTATCAAGAACTGAACTAGACTTTTGCCCTTTGCCTCCTTCCTTATGAACTTTCTGCACTTCCCCTTGTCTCACTCAGTAACTTTCTATGCACTAAATTCCGATCCACCCTTCACTAAGCCTAACATATAGACTCCTCATCCGAGGAGGAGAAGTTTGAAGGATCGGAGGACCAATGCGCAGTGTGGTAAGTGTCCATAACGTTTATTTTAAAACATAAACTGAACACTATGAAATACAAAACAATAAATGTGAACATGAATGAAACCGAAACAGTACCGTGTGGCAACAAACACTCACACGGAAACAAACACCCAGAACCCCACCAGAAAACAGGCTACCTAAATATGGCTCCCAATCAGAGACAATGACAAACACCTGCCTCTGATTGAGAACCATATCAGGCCAAATGAAAACCCCACATAGAAACAGAAAACATAGAACCCACCCAACTCACGTCCTGACCAACACTAAAACAAAGAAAATACAAAAGAACTAGGGTCAGAACGTGACAGTCTGGAGCATCAGCATTTGTGGGTTACCACTGACTCGCTCAATAAATCAAATCAAATCAAATTTTATTGGTCACATACACATGGTTAACCTCTAATTCCTCCCAATCCCGGATCCGGGAGCACCCCCATCAGTAAAAAAGCTGACTAGCATAGCCTAGCATAGCGTCACAAGTAAATACTAGCATCTAAATATCATTAAATCACAAGTCCAAGACACCAGATGAAAGATACACATCTTGTGAATCCAGCCATCATTTCTGATTTTTTAAATGTTTTACAGGGAAGACACAATATGTAAATCTATTAGCTAACCACGTTAGCAAAAGACACCACTTTTTTTACTCAACCATTTTTTTCCTGCATAGGTAGCTATCACAAATTTGACCAAATAAAGATATAAATAGCCACTAACCAAGAAACAACTTCATCAGATGACAGTCTGATAACATATTTATTGTATAGCATATGTTTTGTTAGAAAAATGTGCATATTTCAGGTATAAATCATAGTTTACCATTGCAGCCACCATCACAACTCTCACCAAAGCAACTAGAATAACTACAGAGACCATCGTGTATTACCTAAATACTCATCATAAAACATTTCTGAAAAATACACAGCGTACAGCAAATGAAAGACACAGATCTTGTGAATCCAGCCAATATTTCAGATTTTCTAAGTGTTTTACAGCGAAAACACAATATAGCGTTATATTAGCTTACCACAATAGCAAACCACACAACAGCATTGTTTCAAGCCAAAAATAGCGATAGCGTATAAACCACCAAAATATATTAATTTTTTCACTGACCTGCTCAGAATTCTTCAGATGACAGTCCTATAACATCATATTACACAATACATATAGAGTTTGTTCGAAAATGTGCATATTTAGCGGCACAAATCGTGGTTATACAATGAGAAAAGTAGCCAAGCTGCCAACAAAATGTCGGGAGAAATCTTGGGAGAGGCACCTATTCTAATCGATAACTAATCATAAACTTGACTAAAAAATACAGGTTGGACAGCAAATGAAAGATACATTAGTTCTTAATGCAATCGCTGTGTTACATTTTTTAAATTAACGTTACTACAACATACAGCGTGCGTTAAAGCGAGACCGCACTGAAATTAATGGCGGCTTATGCATTTTACATTTTTCAACAGAACAACGAATTAACAGCATAAATAGTTCTTACTTTTTGATGTGCTTCCATCAGAATCTTGGGAAAGGTGTCCTTTGTCCAAAAGAATCGTTGCTCGGTTGTAGAATGTAGTCTTCAACGTTGCAATTAGCAGTAAACATTAGCCATGTGAGCCAGAGATACCCAACTCCCTAGAACGCCACACAAATAAATACCCGAAAATCGCAATATACTGACATAAACTGATATAACTCGGTTTAAAATAACAACATTATGATGTCTATATCGAATAAAAACACAGCCGGTTATATCTAAGAGCTATAACCGGAGCTTCTAGTACGATATGCCAAGCTCCTTCCTGCGTCAGAGCGAAGAGGGCAAAGACCGGACCTTTCCTTCCCAAGCCATTTATAACCTTTCAGATCTGCCTAGAGACTCCATTTCAAGTCTCACTATTCGCTGACATCCAGGGGAAGGCGTATGCAGTGCATCTCAACCAATAGAAGACAGGCAAATTAATAAACTGATCTGGGAACAGCTTGCAGAATTCTGCATTCTCACATCCACATAGGAAAATTGCTCTAAGTCCAGTTCTGTTTCACTCACAGATATAATTCAAACGGTTTTAGAAACTAGAGAGTGTTTTCTATCCAATAGTAATAATAATATGCATATTGTACGAGCAAGAATTGAGTACGAGGCAGTTTAATTTGGGAACGAAATTATTACAAAGTGCAAACAGCACCCCCTATTGAGAAGAACAGATGTTAATGCGAGTGTAGCGAAATGCTTGTGCCTCTAGTTCCCGACCGTGCAGTAATATCTAACAAGTAATCTAACAATTTCACAACAACTACCTTCTACACACAAGTGTAAAGGAAAGAATAACAATATCTACATATAAATATATGGATGAGCGATGGCCGAACGGCATAGGCAAGATGCAGTAGATGGTATAGAGTACAGTATATACATATGAGATGAGTAATGTAGGGTATGTAAACATTATATAAAGTGGCATTGTTTAAAATGACTAGTGATACATTTATTACATCCAATTTTTTATTATTAAAGTGGCTAGAGATTTGAGTCAGTATGTTGGCAGCAGCCACAATGTTAGTGATGGCTGTTTAACAGTCTGATGGCCTTCAGTCTCTCGGTCCCAGCTTTGATTCACCTGTACTGACCTCGCCTTCTGGATGATAACGGGATGAACAGGCAGTGGCTTGGGTGGTTGTTGTCCTGGATGGCAGGAAGCTTGGCCCCAGTGATGTACTGGGCCATACGCACTACCCTCTGTAGTGCCTTGCGGTCAGAGGTGTTGATAAAACGTTTACTGGAGACAGGAGATCAAGTGGAGACATAGGACGAGGTGGATATTTGTATAATAAGGCAGGTTTATTCAAGTGTAAAAATATCAGGCAAAGCGTGCAGCACGGCTCCTTCTGTCTGATTCGTATGGAATCGTCAGGAAAGAGGCAGTCTAAACAGTTGTACAGCTTTTTATATGCATTGAATGAAGTAGGTTGATCTAGTAGTCTGGCCTTCCGATTGGTCGATCTGGGTCTTGGGTAGTCCTGATCAGGCCTGGTGTCAACGTTCCATTGGTTCCTGAGATAGTTCTTTGTTTTGTGCTCCAACCTTGAGTTGTGTGTGTCTGTGGTTGTCATGGGGGAGGGGAGTTGTGTGTGTCTGTGGTTGGTGTCTTAATGAGTCCAGCATATGTCCAAGAGAAAAGAAGAGTGTGTGTATTTTGTATAAAAGATGGCTTATGTTGAGAAGTTGTTATTACTAGTTTCCAGTATCTATTACAATTTCTTACAGAGGCCGAGCAGTTACCATACCGGGCAGTGATGCAATCAGTCAGGATGCTCTCGATGGTGCAGCTGTAGAACCTTTTGAGGATCTGGGAAACCCATGACAAATATTTTCAGTGTCCTGAGGGGGAACAGGTTTTGTCGTGCACTCTTCACGACTGTCATGGTGTGCTTGGACCACATTAGTTAGTTGGTGATGTGGACACCAAGGAACTTGAAGCTCTCAACATGCTCCACTACTGCCCCGTTGATGAGAATGGGGGGCGTGCTCAGTCCTCCTTTTCCTGTAGTCCACAATTGTTTCCTTTGTCTTGATCAAGTTGAGTGAGAGGTTGTTGTCCTTGCACCACACGGTCAGGTCTCTGACCTCTTCCCTACAGGCTGTCTCGTTGTTGTCGGTGATCAGGCCTACCACTGTTGTGTCATCAGCAAACGTAATGATGACGTTGGAGTCGTGCCTGGCTGTGCAGTCATGAGGGGGGGGAGCAGGAGAGGACTGAGCAGACACCCCTGAGGGGCCCCCGTGTTGAGGATCAGCTTGGCGGATGTGTTGTTACCTACCCTTACCACCTAGGGGCGGACCGTCAGGAAGTCCAGGATCCAGTTGCATAGGGAGGGATTTAGTCCCAGGGTCCTTAGCTTAGTGATGAGCTTAGTGGGATCCTGAAGTCTTAGAGGTTTCTTCTTAAATTTTGGAGAATGCTAACTACTGTACACTGCTAACGTTTTTCCGTCTCATCATTTTACCCTGTTAATTCAGGTTTATTATCTGCTGACACTTCTCAGTCCGAGGCATGTAACATACAGTACCAGAAATTTTGGACACACCTACTCATTCAAGGGGTTTTCTTTATTTTGACTATATTCTACATTGTAGAATAATAGTGAAGACATCAACATTATAAAATAACACATATGGAATCATGTAGTAACCAAAAAAGTGTTAACCAAATCAAAATATGTTTTATATTTGAGATTCTTCAAAGTAGCCACCCATTGCCTTGACAACAGCTTTGCACACTCTTGGCATTCTCTCAACCAGCTTCATGAGGTAGTCACCTGGAATTAATTTCAATCAACAGGTGTGCATTGTTAAAAGTTAATTTGTGACCCGTTTCAGGAAACTAGGCGTATGTCACAAGTCACAACTTCACAGGACTGTTTTAATTTTTTTTAAATCCAAATGCGTTTTTTGGCAGAAATGCCTTCTGGAACATGTCAACTTTCAAAACAAACTTGTATGCCATCTGTAAATACAAATAAAATTGTTAAATTATGAGTGTTGTTGGTTAAGCCACCTTCCCACTAGCCATTATTTGCGGAGATAATGAATGGGCTGGACATGCCGAGAGAGGAGAGGATTGGTCTGCCATATAGAAGGTTTCTGTCTATTTAAGCTGGTCAGTCTGTGTTGGTAAAACTGTCGAACACGGCTTTAAAAAAAATGTATCGTGTAGTGGAGCTGTATAAGTGTTGCTCTCCACATTCTGGAGGATCGAGTTTTGAAATCAGTGGAATTAGAGTATGATAGCTAAAGAGATGGAGAAAACACCTGTCTCCGGATTACATCTTCAAACTAAGGGCAACGTGGCATGGCATCCATGACAGGGAGACACGTCCATCATGCATGAGAATGAATACGGGTAAGATAGTCTAGCATTAGCTAGCTACATTTTCATATATTAAACATTTCTAATTTTGACAGAAAGTGGTTTCATTTCAAGCTAAAGTGTGCTGCTACCTAACTAGTTAGCTAACATTAGTTGGCTGGCTCCCTAGCTAACGTTATGTGTATGACGTTATTACTTGTATCCTGGAATCTTTTGCTTTGCTATTTACAGCCTAATGTTAGCTAGCAGATTCATGCAGGGTAGTAACGTTTTGATTTGGCACTATGTTATTTGATATGCTCTCTCTGCCTACTTCTCTGTGTTTGTGCTTTTATTTGCAGATTGGGGACAGGTGGAGCTGATTGGGTCGTTAAGGTGACAAGTTGAACCTGGGTTTGGGATCAACTAGGAGATAAAAGTTCCTGGTGCCCAGTCCTTGCTCTCTTTCTCCCCAAGCACCATTTTGTTTTATGATCTGGTTGATTATGTTTTTTTGAGTAGGTGCACCCTTCAGTACTTACACACATTTTACCTTCATCCATGCATCTCCATTACACCCCTCACATGCCTACTTTCACACTTCACAGGTTAGTTTTCCTTTGTAGTTTTATACTTTGTTAGTTATTACATGTTTTTGTTACTCCTTAAAACTTCTTGTGAATAGGGGGCGCTGTTTTCACTTTGGGAAAAAATCGTGCCCAAATTAAATGGCCTCGTACTCTGTTCTAGATCATACAATATGCATATTATTATTACTATTGGATAGAAAACACTCTGAAGTTTCTAAAACTGTTTGAATTATATCTGTGAGTAAAACAGAACTCATTTGGCAGCAAACTTCCAGACAGGAAGTGAAAATTCTGAAAATGGGGCTCTGTGTCAGGGCCTGCCTATTCAACTGGCTTATATTTATGGATCTGTATGCACTTCATACGCCTTCCACTAGATGTCAACAGGCAGTAGAAGGTTGAATGGGGTGTCTAGCTTGATGTGAGGCCGAATGAGAGCTTTTGGAGTGACAGGTCCGCTCTTTTGTCAGTTTTCAACTGCGCGCCGGGGAACCTCACATTGTCTTCTGAAAAGCGTTCGGTATACACGACGAATTGCTCCGGCTCTGATTTTATTGGATACATATGAGAAAAACATCATAAAGTAGGATTTTTCAACCGAGTTTGACCAGTTTATTCAACGTTTATTGGGACTTTTGGAATTTTTCGTTCCAGGCGCAACGATTTTTTGGACACGTGAGCTCCACATGGCTAGCCAAAGTTGCTAATTCGACAGAAGAAATGGACATTCTAAAACCAAACAACGATTTATTCTGGAACTAGGACTCCTTGCACTACATTCTGATGGAAGATCAACAAAGGTAGGAGAATATTTATGATGTTATTTCGTATTTTTGTGTAATATGTTGGCTCCAACAAGGCGGAGAATAGGTGAGCGCTGTCTCACAATAATGCATGCTGTATGTTGTAGTAAAGTTATTTTTAAAAATCTAACACAGCGGTTGCATTAAGAACCAGTGTATCTTTCATTTGCTGTACAACATGTATTTTTTAGTAAAGTTTATGATGAGTTCTTTGGTTAGATTAGGTGACTGTCCAAAATATCTCCTGACATTTTGGTGCATTGTTGCTACGTATTTACAATGTAAAACCACGATTTGCAGCTCTAAATATGCACATTTTCGAACAAAACATAAATGTATTGTATAACATGATGTTATAAGACTGTCATCTGATGAAGTTGTTCAAGGTTAGTGATTAATTTTATCTCTATTTGTGGGTTTTGTGAAAGCTACCTATGCGGTGGAAACATGGTGAAAACATGGCGTTGTGTGTTTGGCTATTGTGGTGAGCTAATATAAATACATTCGCTGTAAAACATTTAAAAAATCGGAAATGATGGCTGGATTCACAAGATGTTTATCTTTCATTTGCTGTATTGGACTTGTGATTTCATGAAATTATATTATATGATATCCCTGTCCCGTTAGGCTAGGCTATGCTAGTCAGCTTTTTTGATGAGGAGGAGGAGGGAGGGAGACTCGTTAGAGGTTAACTGCCGACGTGTATACTCCCTTGCTTATCACCATCTAAGAGCCAGGTTGTGACAAATAGGGGCTCATCCAGGACTTTGCCTTGGCTATTTTGATGTTATCCCAAGTATATATGGTAATTGGTTAGCGCTAATTGGTGACTCTTTGGTGGATCTTGTGGTTTACTTAGTTGTGTTATTGTTATTGTTTTAATCACACTTCAATTGGTTTAGAGAAAATTTCCTTCTATGGTATCGGTTTGATGACTTTGTTTATTTATTACAAGTTTTGATTTGGTGCATTGGTGGAGAGAAGACCACAAAGTCTCTTTTCCTGTACTGTCTAGAGACACTTTGTTCTGTTCCCTGTTGGGTCATCGGATAATGGAGGTGAGTTGTCTTTGCAATGTATGGCAGAGAAGTTTTGAGGCAGACATAACTCATTTTCTAGAGCTATGGTTTTTCCCCATTAGGTATAGCAACGTACTCCCACTGGGGCACGTTGTGCATCGTTTGTTATTTTTGTCAGAGCAGTTATCTCGGGAGCACGTTCGGGGTTGGTTACCAGCGAGCTGGTTCCTCCTTCGTGCCAGCGGGCTCTAGTGCATCAATCCCCGCCGCAAGTCCACTGAAGACTAGGAATTAAGTTTAACAATAAGATTTGGGGAAACTCAAGTAATGCTCATCTGTTTTTGCACTGTTAAACAGCTATGTGCTTCTTGTCCTGTAGTCGATGTGCTCATTAGGGCAATTCAAAGTTTGGGCTACTAATCTGTTCATTTGGAAGTAGCATTATGATGCCTATTGAGGATTTTGTCTGTGCTCCTTCTGAAGAGTTGCTTATGCAGTTTACGAAGGAACAGCTTTTGAAATTGAGTGCGTATAATCATGTTGAGATTAGTGACAAACGTCTCAAGGATACAGTGAGGTCTATTCTGTCAGCTAATTTGCTTTCTGCTGGTATTTTGAAGGCAGAATTGAGTGAACTTAGTCCAGCTGTATTGAATGTACCAATTGTCTAGTGCTGGTTTGACATTTGAGCAGAAAAAGGAGTTACTTTTATTGCAGCTAAATCATGACAAAGATCTTGAAAGGTTGAAACAGCAAAAATAACTTGATTTGGAAAGCTTGAAGTAGGATACGGAACAAGCTAAACTGTGGTTGCAACATCAGCGTTTAGAACTTGTCAGAGAAGGCAAACTTTAGGTGACTTTTCTTTTGAGAATGACTGTCACGCCCTGACCTTAGAGATCCTTTTTATGTCTCTATTTGGTTTGGTCATGGTGTGATTTGGGGTGGGTATTCTATGTTCTATTATTTGTATTTCTATGTTTTGGCCGGGTAGGGTTCTCGATCAGGGACAGCTGTCTATCGTTGTCTCTGATTAAGAACCATACTTAGGTAGCCCTTTTTCCCACCTGTCTTTGTGGGGAGTTGACTTGTTTATGGCACATAGCCTTTAGCTTCACGGTTTGTTTGTAGTGTTTATTGTTTTGTTCGGCGTCTTTTCAAATAAAATGGAATATGTACGCTCACAGCGCTGCGCCTTGGTCCTCTTCTTTCAACGACCGTGACAGAACTTCCCACCACAAAAGGACCAAGCAGCGTGGTAAGGAGGAATGGATATGGGAGGACATCCTGGACGGCAAAGAATCCTGGACATGGGAGGAGATCCTGGCCGGAAGGGATCGTCTGCCGTGGGAGCAGGTGGAAGCATTGAGGAAGGCGGAGGCAGCGAGTAAAGGGGCCCAGCGTTACGAGGGAACACGGCTAGCAAGGAAGCCCGAGAGGCAGCCCCCAAACATTTTTTGCACCAGACTCTCGCAGAATCTTTACTGGCACATCATTTCCCAATAGTGAAACATAACCCTCTGAGAAACTGTGAATAATCAGTATTAAAAGGTTTGGACAATTCTTGAGCTTGCACAACAGGATTAAATGAGGAACAGGCCCAGCTAACGCAACAGGTTTTAAATTTGTGCGGACAATCTGCTTACCTTTTTACCAAGGACAGGACATTTGTTCTTCCAGTGGCATTTACCTTGACAATAATTTGATTTTACTTACATCATTCTGTCCACATGAAGCACGTTCAGATCTGGATGTAAATGTGTCATTACCAGAACTAAAGGAATTTGCTGACCGAAATCCACTTGAACTGTTCCTCTGCCCCCAATCTCACATACGGGACCCTTAAAAACTGCCTTTGTGGGTCAGTACGTACTCATCTGCCAAAACAGCAGCCTCAGATGCAGTCCGTACTTTATATCAAGACAATCAGGGACAGATTCTTTGAATTGTTCGAGGATAACCAGGTTGCACAAATCTTCAAAACTAGTGACTGCTAATGCAGTACACCAACGATTGAATTGAGTTAACAAATCCCGAGAACTCACATGGGACTGTTTTTAACCTTTCTTCAAAGTTCTAAAATGCTGTCGATATGCTTCAGGGACCAACTCGAAACCATGCAGGACAGCAGTTTTAACCTTTACGTAATCGTCGATATCTGAAGCGCTAAGAGATGAGTAAGCCTCCTGAGCCCTACCGGTCAAAACACACTGTAGCGTCAAAGTACGGTCTGCATCAGGCCAAGCTTGAGAATTTGCTCCACGTTCAAGTAACGTAAAAAAAATTATCAGGATCCTTTTCAGTAAATTTAGGCAACAACCGGAGATTACCAGCAACATCAAAAGGCGGAGAATGACCAAGGGAAGAGCGTCCCAAGGGGGAGTTTGAGTTGTCATTGTCACTGTTGAAAAAAGAGGACCAAGGCGCAGCGTGGTAAGCGTACATATTCCGTTTTATTTGAAAAGACGCCGAACAAAACAAACACTACAAAACAAACTGTGAAGCTAAAGGCTATGTGCCATAAACAAAGTCAACTTCCCACAAAGACAGGTGGGAAAAAGGGCTACCTAAACATGGTTCTTAATCAGAGACAACGATAGACAGCTGTCCCTGATCGAGAACCCTACCCGGCCAAAACATAGAAATACAAATAATAGAACATAGAATACCCACCCCAAATCACACCCTGACCAAACCAAATAGAGACATAAAAAAGGATCTCTAAGGTCAGGGCGTGACAGTACCCCCCCAAAGGTGTGGACTCCGGCCGCAAAACCTGAACCTATAGGGGAGGGTCTGGGTGGGCATCTATCCGCGGTGGCGGCTCAGGTGCGGGACGCAGACCCCGCTCCACCACTGGCTCAACCCACTTTGGTGGCACCTCTGGTGTGGGGACCCTCGTCGCCAACCCCGGACTGGGGACCCTCGTAGCGGGCCCCGGACTGGGCACCCTCGTGGTGGGCCCCGGACTGGGCACCCTCGTGGCGGGCCCCGGACTGGGCACCCTCGTGGCGGGCCCCGGACTGGGCACCCTCGTGGCGGGCCCCGGACTGGGTACCGTCGCTGGGGGCTCCGGACTGGGTACCGTCGCTGGGGGCTCCGGACTGGAGACCGTCGCTGGGGGCTCCGGATTGGTGACCGTCGCTGGAGGCTCCGAACTGGAGACCGTCGCTGGAGGCTCCGGACTGGAGACCGTCGCTGGAGGCTTCGTGCCATGACTCCTTACTGGAGGCTTCGTGCCATGGATCATCACTGGAGGCTTCTTGCCATGGATCATCACTGGAGGCTTCGTGCCATGGATCACAACTGGAGGCTTCTTGCCATGGATCATCACTGGAGTGAGGAGACGTATGGGCAGTCTGGTACGTGGAGCCGCCACAGGGCTCACCAGGCTGGGGAGACATACAGGAGGCCTGGTTCTGGCAGCAGGCACAGGACTCACCAGGCTGGGGAGACATACAGGAGGCCTGGTTCTGGCAGCAGGCACAGGACTCACCAGGCTGGGGAGACATACAGGAGGCCTGGTTCTGGCAGCAAGCACAGGACTCACCAGGCTGGGGAGACATACAGGAGGCCTGGTTCTGGGGACAGGTACAGGACTCACTAGGCTGGGGAGACATACAGGAAGCTTAGTTCTGGGCGCAGGACTCACCAGGCTGGAGAGACATTAAGGAGGCTTTGTCCTTGGCAGAGGCACTGGATACACTGGGCCGTGGAGGTGCCCTGGAGGTCTCGAGCTTAGAGCTGGCACAACCCGTTCTGGCTGGATGCTCACCCTAGCCCGGCAGATGCGGGGAGCTGGGATGTAGGTGTTACATCTGACCTCGTGCAAGGTGAGGTTTCCCTTGGGGTGCGTCCCTTTCTGCCCGTTGACAGTGTTTGCGATTTTTGGATAGCAACTTAGCTGGTAGTCGTTTGTGGCGTGATTTATTTCCTCTGGTAGTTTCTCATACGCCATCCCATGTAGGGATTATCGATGAAAACATACAGAGATTCCCAGAGGTATTCATGCGCTGTGACTCGTGCTGAGCCGTGCTGACACTACGGTCAAAACGAAACTTACACAACCCATAGCCGAACAGTTTGATAATCCATTAAATGATTTACCTTTGCCTATGTCCTGTAGTGATCTTGTGATGGCGCAGTCCACTGATCCTACCTTAAAAGGTTTATTTGATCAAGTACTTCCAGTTGAGGAGGTAAGGAGTGCTGCCCAGGGTTACTACATTCAAGATCAGTTGTTGGTGAGGAAATGGACACCTCACAGCAAAAGTTTTGTGGGTAATGCTATTGTTTAGATTGTTGTTTCTTCTAAGCTTTGAGATCTAGTTTTGAAAACATCATGACTTTTCTGGTCACTTAGGGATTAGTAAAAACCTATGATCGAATTTTGGGTAATTTTTCTTGGCCTCATTTTATAGAAAGTCATTTGTGCTTACATCAAAACATGCCATGTTTGTCATCTGACTGGGAAGCCTAATCAGATGTTAAGGCCAGTCCCGCTACAACCTATTGCTGTTACAGACCAGCCATCTGAGCATTTGATTATTGATTGTTTTGGACCCTTACCCTGTTCTAAAGCTGGTAGCACCTACATGTTAACTGATGTGTCAGGCTATGAGATATCCTGTAGCCTATCCACTTCGCAACATTACCACTAAGTTTGTTGTGTAGGCTTTGTCACAGTTCATATCAATATTTGGAATAACTAAGGTGATTCAAAGTGATCAGGGTTCCAACTTCACTTCGCACAAGTCTTGCGACTATTGCGTATTAAACTTAATCAGGCCAGTGCTTATCATGTGCAGAGTCAAGAGACCCTTGAGCGTTTTCAGAATTTGAAGTCACTGTTATGTGCTTACTGCAGCTACCACAAACCTCCTGTACTTCATCCACTTTCGGTCTGCCTCTATCACCACCAACATCTTCAAAGGGACCTGGGACTTCGTCAGCGGACAAGGGGTCCTCAGATTCAGGGTTCTCAATGTCTACAAGGTTGGGGGGCTGCTCCTCACTGTCACTGTCAGAATCTGATTCCTGACTTTCATCCAGACTCGTTGTCAGAATTTATACAAATCTCCAGAATTTCCGCATTTGTGCTACAGCTTAGCCCACTAGCTACATACTGTTGAAGTCGGAAGTTTACATGCACTTAGGTTGCAGGTATTAAAACTCGTTTTTCAACCACTCCACATATTTTATGACATCTACTTTGTGCATGACACAAGTAATTTTTGCAACAATTGTTTAGACAGATTATTTCACTTATAATTCACTGTATCACAATTCCAGTGGGTCAGAAGTTTACATAAAACAAGTTGACTGTGCCTTTAAACAGCTTGGAAAATTCCAGACAATGATGTTATGGCTTTAGAAGCTTCTGATTGACTCAAATGATGTCAATTAGCCTATTGGAGGTGTACCTGTGGATGTATTTCAAGGCCTACCTTCAAACTCAGTGCCTCTTTGCTTGACATCATGGGAAAATCAAAAGAAATCAGCCAAAACCTCAGAAAAAAAGTTGTAGACCTCCACAAGTCTGGTTCATCCTTGGGCGCAATTTCCAAACTCCTGAAGGTACCACGTTCATCTGTACAAACAATAGTACGCAAGTATAAACACCATGGGACCACGCAGCCATCATACCGCTCAGGAAGGAGATGCGTTCTGTCTCCTAGAGATGAATGTGCTTTAGTGCGAAAAGTGCAAATCAATCCCAGAACAACAGCAAGGGACCTTGTGAAGATGCTGGAGGAAACAGGTACAAAAGTATCTATATCCACAGTAAAACGAGTCCTATATTGACATAACCTGAAAGGCCGCTCAGCAAGGAAGAAGCCACTGCTCTAAAAACCGCCATTAAAACCCAGACTACGGTTTGCAACTGCACATGGGGACAAAGATCGTCCTTTTTGGAGAAATGTCCTCTGGTCTGATGAAACAAAAATAGAACTATTTGGTCATAATGACCTTTATTATGTTTGGAGGAAAAACAAAATACAAAATAGATGGCATCATGAGGAAGGAAATTATGTGGATATATTGAAGCAACATCTCAAGACATCAGTCAGGAAGTTAAAGCTTGGTCGCAAATTGGTCTTCCAAGGGGACAATGAGCCCAAGCATACTTCCAAAGTTGAGGCAAAATGGCTTAACCTTTTACGGGGGCAGCCCGACACCGGTACACTTATGACAACATCCAGCTCAAAGTGCAGGGCGCGAAATTCAAAATCTATTTTTTAAAAATATTTAACTTTCACACATTAACAAGTCCAAGACACCAGATGAAAGGTGCACATCTTGTGAATCAAGCCAACATGTCCGATTTTTTAAATGTTTTACAGGGAAGACAAAATATGTAAATCTATTAGCTAACCACGTTAGCAAAAGACACAACTTTTCTAACTCCATCAGTTTCTTACTCCATCAGGTGCTATCACAAATTCGACCAAATAAAGATATAAATAGCCACTAACCAAGAAACAAATTCATCAGATGACAGTCTGATAACATATTTATTGTATAGCATATGTTTTGTTCGAAAAATTTGCATATTTCATGTATAAACCATAGTTTACATTTCAGCTACAATCCGAAATTGCACCGAAAGCAGCCATAATATTTACAGACACCAACGTCAAATAGATAATTACTCATCATAAAACATTTCTGAAAAATACATAGTCTGCAGCAATTGAAAGACAGGCATCTTGTGATTCCAAACAATATTTCCGATTTATTAAATGTTTTACAGCGAAAACAAAATGTATCGCTATATTAGCGTAGCTACAATAGACAGACACAATTGGGCGCCCACGGCCAGTTCACATGCACGACAGATATATGAAATAACATCATAAAATGGGTCTTACTTTTGCTGATCTTTCATCAGAATGTTGAAGAAGGTGTCCTCTGTCCAGATGAGTCGTTGTTTCGATTCAGAATGGCACATTTCCCTCTTCAATTAGCATTGGCACTAGCCGAGTGGCATAAATTTCTCCAACGTAAACACAGTCAGAGGACGGAACACGGCAAAACTCCCGAATAAAGTTTCAATAATCTGATTAAACTATATTGAAAAAACATACATTACGATGATATGGTCACATGTATCAAAAAAAATTCGAGCCGGAGATGTTAGCCGTTCGTTACGAAGGCAAAACAGAAGTCAATCCCACTTCCTTCAGAGTACCGGAAGTGGACGGTCACGTCAAAGAAATAGGTTTTTTTCCACCACAGAACAAGATGAGCACAAAAATTTCTTCTCTGACATCCTCTTTACACCAATAGGAAGGCGTATAGAGTGTCAGCAGACTCCTAAGTGTCAAGACCATGTATAGGCATCAAGTTGAAAAGAGCATCGATTTCTGACATTTCACTTCCTGGTCAGGAAAAGTGCTGCAGAAGGACTTCTGTTTCACTCAGAGAAATAATTCCAACTGTTTTAGAAACTAGAAAGTGTTTTCTATCCAAAAAGAATAATAATATTCATATTGTACGAGCAAGATTTGAGTAGGAGGCCGTTTGAAATGGGCACGATTTCACTGGCTACTCAACACTTTGCCTTGCAGCCATAAGAAGTTAAGGACAACAAAGTCAAGGTATTGGAGTGGCGATCACAATGCCCTGACCTCAATCCTATAGGAAATTTCTGGGCAGAACTGAAAAAGTGTTTGCGAGCAAGGAGGCCTACAAACCTGACTCATTTACACCATCTCTGTCAGGAAGAATGGACCAAAATTCACCCAACTTATTATGGGAAGCTTGTGAAACCCTAAATGTTTGACCCAAGTTAAACAATTTTAAGTCAATGCTACAAAATACTAATTGAGTGCATGTAAACTTCTGACGCACTGGGAATGTGATGAAAGAATAAAAGCTGAAATAATTCTGTCTCTTTACTGTTATTCTGACATTTCACATTCTCACAATAAAGTGGTCATCCTAACTGACAGTAAACAAGGAATTTTTACTAGGATTAAATGTCAGCAATGATGAAAAACTGAGTTTAAATGTATTTGGCTAAGGTGTGTGTAAACTTCCGACTTCAACTGTACATACACAAGAACACTGAATGGCTCAGAGTGGGAGTCAGAGGTTACGTAATTGTCTGCCGGCAAGCGCAACTTGTATCAAAAAATCACTATCAGAAAATGTTTTGTGTTGTAATTATTCACATATATTCAAGTACTGGTGACAAATCATGCATTCCGTTTCTTGCATAGATTGTAATGGACACATTATTATTTTTATGATGAGCTAATATAATTCCAGCTATGTGTGGAGCCATGTTTGTTGACATACAATGCATTCTGGGTTTCACATAAACAGCTGTTGGACCAAAGATGGTCACATTGGTCACATAAACTGGTCACATGGTCACATAAACTGGTCACATTCAGGACATAACTTTGTAAGGACTGTGTTTGTGCAAAATGTTTCTGGGAGAAAACAGTGTGGCCAGCTCAAATACTGACTGTTGCGTCAATCAAAACTGAACGTTCTAAATAAGCATTCTAATCAAACGAGTTGGAGCATATGCTGCAGGGACCACTGTAGAATGATCACACCCTTTTGTTGGCGCATGTGAAAAGGTTAATTTAATTGACAGAGTGAAAATAAGGAAGCCTTTACAGAATAAACGTATTCCAAAACATGCATCCAGTTTCCAACAAGGCAAATGTGGCAAATTAATTCACTTTTTACACAGAATAGCAATTGTTATGTTTTTGGGGCAAATCCAATACAACATATTACTGAGTATCACTCTCTATATTTTCTAGTATAGGGGTGGCTGCATCATGTTATGGGTATGCTTGTCATCATTAAGGACCGGAGTTTTTCAACATAAAAAATAAACAGAATGGAGCTAAGCACAGGCAAAAGGTTCAGATGAAAACCTGCTTCAGTCTGCTTTCCACCAGACACTGGGAGATGATTCACTTTTCAGTAAGACAATAACCTAAAACACAAGGCCAAATCTACACTGGCGTTGCTTACCAAAAAGACAGTGATGAGTTACAGTTTTGACTTAAATATACTTGAATATATGGCAAGACCTACAAATGGTTGTCTAGCAATGATCAACAACCAATTTGACCGAGCTTAAACGATTTTGAAAAGAATAATGGACAAATGTTGCACAATCCAGGTGTTTTAAGCTCTTATAAACTCACCCAGAAAGACTCGGTGCTGTGATCACTGCCTAAGGTGCTTCTACAAAATATTGACTCAGTGGGTGTGAATACTTTTGTAAATGAGATATTTCTGTATCTCATTTTTAATACATTTGCTAAAATTTAAAGATATATTTGATCACTTTGTCATTATTGGCTATTGTGTGTAAATCTATTTAATTCATTTTGAATTCAGGCTTTAACACAACAAAATGTGGAATAAGTCAAGGGGTATGAATACTTTCTGAAGACTGAGTGTTTCTGAGTGTACAACCCAGTATAAACACCTTCCTAATATTGAGTTGCACCTCTTGCCCTCAGAGCAGCCTCAATTCATCGGGGCGTGGACTCTACAAGGTGTCGAAAGCGTTCCACAGGGATGCTGACCCATGTTGATTCCAATGCTTTCCACAGATGTATCAAGTTGGCTGGATGTCCTTTAGGTGGTGGACCATTCTTGATACACACTGGAAACTGTTGAGCGTGAAAAACTCAGCAGCATGGCCATTCTTGACACAAACCGATGCGCCTGGCACCTACTACTAACCCTGTTCAAATGAATCTTGTCTTGCCCATTCACCCTCTGAATACCACACATACACAATCCATGTCTCAATTGTCTCAAAGGTTATAAAGGACTTGTAAGTCCCCTTCATCTGCACTGATTTAAGTGCATATAATGAGTGACATCAATAAGAGATCATAGCTTTCACCTGGATTCACCTGGTAAGTTTGTCATGGAAAGGGCAAGTGTTCTTAATGTTTTGTATACTCAGTGTACATCCTCAGTTGACAGATGACAGTATTTGAATTTCACATTAATCTGTACAGTCTGATAGTTTTGACATGGATTCTTCCTGTTTATCGTCCAATAGGGGACATGACAAGAAGATGTCAGAAGAACACGTTAGGTGTATGATTAGAGAAGCATTCCTGGGCATCTGTGTCACCTGTCTTATAGATCAGTAACCATAGAGCGGTAATGATCCTGGGGTTGTGGAGAATTCAACTATGATTGGCCATAAAGACTGTGTTTATTACTCCTCAGATGGGATGAATGATAGCCCAATGCTCTTAACCTTGACCTCTGACCTCTATACTGTACTATTAGAGAAGACAGGAACAACTTTTGCTTGTTTTTAAAACGCAGGATTTTATTATCAAATTGCAGTTTCCCATCACACAGCAGTATCAACGATGAAGAATGACAAGTGATTCCACTGCATGTTATGTTTGTGTTGATCAGTATCTTTATTTCTCAACATCCCCTTCTCAGTTTGTTCTTTTAGATTAATTTATTTTGAGTGACACTGATATCATGGGCAAGTCATATATCTTTTACTTTTAGTTATTCAGAAGAGCTAACCAAATATGGTAACATCTTGAAGAAAAGCTACATTATGTTGGTTTTAGCCAATCAGTCTGTCCATCACCTCTGGTTGAGGGGATTCTAAACTGGAAATCATGTGACTCAAAAAGGAAATGCATAAACAACTTTAAGCCCACAAAACCAGAGATGTGGAAGAAAAATATATTTTGATTGTGAAAAGATATGGACATGTATTTCAGAAACTATTTTACAACATTAGCGTATTATTGCACAAGCTCCAAAAAACGACAATTGCTAAAAAACAATATAAAAATGATCATGTATCTTAGATATGAGACATGCCAGGATTATTTTACTCGTAGACAAATAGCTAATAAGAGTGCATTACATTTTTCAATATCTCAGGATGTGTCCATGAGGGAGACGGACTGCAAGCTTCAAAGTATTGACTTAAGGTATTGGAAATTAGTAAGTAAGTAGACTATAATATCTAAAACATTTCTGTTATGCAATTATCAAAAATCACAAAATCTTTAAACATTATTTGAAATAACCATATCATTACTTCTATCATGCAGCAAAAACATGTAAGACTTTGTGACATATCACACAACTGACACAAGGAACACGTGAACACCACACAACTAAACTCATCAAAAAAATAAACGTCCTCTCACTGTCAACTGCATTTAATTTCAGCAAGCATAACATGTGTAAATATTTGAATGAACAATAAGATTCAACAACTGAGACTTAAACTGAACAAGTTCCAATGACGTGAAATGACGTGAAATTGAATAATGTGTCCCTGAACAAAGGGGGGGGTCTGTCAGTCAGTATCTGGTGTGGCCACCAGCTGCGTTAGGTACTGCGCACTGCAGTATCTCCTCCTCGTAGACTGCACCAGATTTGCCAGTTCTTGCTGTGAGATGTTACCCCACTCTTCCATCGAGGCACCTGCAAGTTCCTGGACATTTCTGGGGGGAATGGGCCTAGCCCTCACCCTCCGATCCAACAGGTCCCAGACGTTCTCAATGCGATTGAGATCCAGGCTCTTCGCTGGCCATGGCAGAACACTGGCATTCCTGTCTTGCAGGAAATCACGCACAGAACAAGCAGTATGGCTGGTGGCATTGTCATGCTGGAGGGTCATTTAAGGATGAGCCTGCAGGCAGGGTACCACATGAGTGAGGAGGATGTCTTCCCTGTAACGCATAGCGTTGAGATTGCCTGCAATGAATTATAACAAATAAATTATAACACATTTGCTAATCATTGTTGAGCTAAACTGAGCGAGCTCAACTGCGAATGGTCATAGCGAAATAATATAAAGTGTCAAGGGAAGCCAGGTTGGATTTGGTGTCTCTCCTATCAAATCGCTTTGAAAGCATATGTCATTAACAGAAACAACTTGAATTGTTGCATCTCGTTGTGTTGTTGTCCTCCGGTGGTTAGCTAGCTAGCTAAAATTGTCTCTTTCCTAAATTATCCATGGATGGAGAAAGGGTTTTGGACTTGCGGTTTTACTTAATTCTCCATCCAATGATTATAAGGGCAATTCTGATCCAACCATTAATTCATACACTGTCGTGACCCTAGTCTGAGAGGATGGAAGTTCAATACGTAAAGTAGCTAGATGTAGAAGGCTAATGTTAACTAGCTAACGTTGCCCATGAACGGAAGTTAGGCTAGCGAGCAAGCATTTTAGCCAGGTAGCCTAGGACAACAAAAATAAGTGTGTACTCTATGACAAAGTGATAGACCGTTTCGTCAACATGAAAGAGAAGAGGATGGCATTGCCGTTTCTCTACAAGTATTGTGAGTCAACATGTTTTTTTACTTGCACGAACGCGCGCACGCACATACACAAGCTCAAACAGAAATCAGAACCATGGACAGCCACATCATGTTTAGTTTATGTTGATTGGACACTTGTTTTGGGGGGGTATCTTTCAGTTGTCACTGTATTAGACTAAGCAGAGGTGATTTGATGATGTGGAATTGGTCAAGTTGAAATGGTGCTGGAATAGTGGAGGCAGCAACTGTTTTCCTTGTGACTTGCGGTAACTCTCTGTGGTTCTAAATCAAACATTAACTTGCTTAAGTATGCTGTAGCTCAACTGTCTGTTATATGCAATATGCGTTGTGGACTTCACAGGACAGAGTTTGCTATCCGGTTTTCTGATAAAACAAAGGTGTGGTTGAATTTATTCTGCCACTGTTGTCTTAATGTCTTGGGCTTTAGGCCGGTATATCATGGTCACAAAGCATATGAATTAACAGAAAACAACGCAATTATCAAAATACATACAGTGTAGGTTGTAATATGGCTTTTTTGGGGTGGGGGGGGGGGGGGGGGGGGGGCTTGGCTTCCTTAGGGATTTTACCCACACACAGCTACTGCACCAAGCAGGATGGGTCCATGGACTCATCCTGCTTATGCTAAATCCTGAGTCTGCCATCAGCATGACGCAAGAAGAACCAGGATTATTCGGACCAGGCAATGTTTTTCCACTCCTCAAATGTCCAGTGTTGGTGATCGTGTGCCCACTGGAGCTACTTGTTCTTATTTTAGCTGATAGGAGTGGAACCCGGTGTGGTCATCTGCTGCAATAGCCCATCCGGGACAAGGACAGAGAGAAACCATTCTGCACACCACTGTTGTACTGCAGCATTATTTGCCTGGTTGTGGCCCGCCTGTTAGCTTGCACGATTCTTGCCATTCTCCTTCGACCTCTCATTAACGAGCTGTTTTCACGCATAGGACTGCCGCTTACTAGATGGTTTTTGTTTGTCGGACCATTCTCGTTATACCCTAGACAATATTGTGAGTGAGCAGCCCAGGAGGATGGATAGTGCTGTTTCTAAACAGATTCATTTCCATTGATAAGTGCTGATCATCTTTATAATCATCATCATTATTATCATTGATATTAAACAGTATTTTACCTGGACAAGGTAAGATTACCCTGCTGACAGTAACACTGCTGATATTGTTTCTGATGGTGCAGTTGAGATCCCCAGACAGGCCTTTCTGCAGTGTGATGGCGTTTGTCTTCTCATCAAAAGAGTTGTCATTGTTGTTCAGTGGGTGTCCATCCAGAGTCCAGCTGTACTGGGGACCGTCCCCCTCAGAGGAGCAGGATACCCTCATCTCTCCATGGGACAGACACTTAGAGGACAGCTTAGCCTTAGTCACAGGGGCTATGGGGGAAGATGAAGAATGCATTTATGTTGTTTATAATATGGTTAGTGGTTGGTGTCCAGCTTATCAAAATGACAGATATGGAAACTGAGCAATCGATATGGAAACTGAGGAATCTTTTTACAAAACATTGTAAAAAGCCATATTTACAGTGGCTTTTTACAATTTTTACAAATTAATAGAAAATGAAAAGCTGTCTTGAGTCAAGTTTTCATTCCCCTTTAGTTATTGCATGCCTAAATAAGTTCAGTAGTAAACATGTGCTTAACAACTCAGATAATAAGTTGCATGGACTAACTCTGTGTGAAACAATAGTGTTTAAGATGATTTTTGAATGATTGCCTCATCTCTGTACCCCACACATACAGTCAATCAGTGATTTTCAAACACACACTCAACCACAAAGACCAGGGATGTTTTTCAATGCCTCGCAAAGAAGGGCGCCTGTTGGTAGAGGGGTCTTTTTTAAAAAAGCAGACAATGAATATCCCTTTGAGCATGGTTTAGTTATGAATTACACTTTGGATGGTGCATCAATACACCCTGTCACTACAAAGATACAGGTGTCCTTCCTAACTTAGTTGCCGGAAAGGAAGGAAACTGCGCCGGGATTTCACCATGAGGCAAAACATTTACAGAGTTTAATGGCTGTGATAGGAGAACACTGAAGATGGATCAACAACATTGTAGTTGCTCCACAATACTAACCTAATTGACAAAGTGAAAAGAAGGAAGCCTGTACAGAATAAAAAAATTCCTCTTTACAACAAAGCAGTAAAGTAATACTGTAAAAAAATGTTGCAAAGCAATTAACTTTTTGACCTGCATAGCATAGTGGTGACCATGCAAGCATAGTGGTGACCATGCACGCATAGAGGTGGTTGCATTATGTCATGGGTATGCTTGTAATTGTTAAGCACTGGGGAGTTTTTTAACATATAAAGAAACGGAATGGAGCTAAGCATCCGCAAAATCCTAGAGGAAAACCTGGTTCAGTTTTCTTTCCAACAGACATTGGGAGATTAATGCACTCTAAAAATTAGGGGTAGAACAAGGGTTCTTCTAAGATCCTCAAAGTTCATCGAAGAACCTTAAGGTTCTTGGCACTGAAATTGCCCCCAAACGGTTCTTCCAAGAACCCTGTAGGAGGTGGGGTTCATCAATTAACCTCCTTAGTTTGTTGTTGTTGTTGTTGCAGGAACCTAACTGCCCAACTGAAACATTTCAATTTGAATTTGAAAGGAAAGCAGGTGCAAGCACTTGTATGATCTCAATTCATATTGTTTTATGTTGATACCATCTATCTTTTCATATTTGTGCAAATCTTTCTAAAACAGAAAAAGGACACAATTCAATGGATATCAATCAACAAAGAGGTAAGAATATGTAGGCTTTAAGAATAATGTTGAAGTCTAGCTGTATTGTTGGGTGCAGGTGACTGAACTGCTCACTTTTGTGTCTACAGACGAGGAGGCATACAAAGGTATGTCAATTGGTATTGGCATGTTAAATTATTACCTCTTCAGTTAATATCCCATAGGCCTCTACATTATGGATGTGTATGTGTATGAAAAGCCATTATCAAAACAGTTTTTTTCAATCACGTTTACCACAAAAACCAAGGTATGAATTATGTCATGTGCATGTTTTGTTAATCATCTGTATATTTACTATTTTTAGGATTCACAGACTTCACCTCTGAATATAACAGGAAACCTAGCAGTTATAGGGGTTCCACCACAGTTTCAATTTGAAGAGCCCCTAAAGGATACTCCATGAACCTTTTCTTTTTAAGAGTGTGGAGTTGCTTACCAAAAATACAGTAAATGTTCCTGAGTGGCCGAGTTCCAGTTTTGACTTAAATCTGCTTGAAAATCTATTGCAAGAAATAGGTTGGTTGTCTAGCAATAATCACCAATTTGACAGAGATTGAAGAATTGAAGAAACCCAGAAAGACTCACAGCTGTAATCTTTGACAAATGTGCTTCTACAAAGGATTGAGTCAGGGGTGGGAATATTTAAGTAAATAAAGGTGCCAACATTTAAAAAAAGGTGTTTTCACTTTGTCATTATGGGGTATTATGTGTGTAGGTGAGTCAGAAATACAACAACAATTTAATCAATTTCAGGCTTGACACAAAATCTGGGTTAAGTGAAGGGGTATAGATACTTTCTGAAGGCACTGTATATATGTTTTGTTAGTCATACAAATGCCTTCTTAATTTGATTTATAAATCGTTGCATCATTTTTGTTCAGTAAATGGTCTAAATTCATATTGAGGAAGCAAATAATTATGACTTTTTTTCTTAGAGAATTTACTTTTTTACCTTCAATGAACAGTTGAAGTAGTCTTCTTGTGCCCAATAATATTCCATTTGAATTATATGTTTCAGCACAGTATTTATCAGAATCATTCCTTACTGTGTTATCTATCCTGAATATCCCCTTGTTTATAAAGAACTCTGACCTGCCTTTAATAGGCCCTTTCGTTATCGATATGTTTCCTCTCATTGTGAGTATCTCTGTTTTAGCACCAGTTGGGTCCTTCCAAAATCTAAACTGATGTCCACTGGCATTGGTGATCAGCTCGAGATAGACAGTTCCTCCCAGAGCTCCATAACACTGAGCTCCATCCTCTCTAGCATCACAGGGGCTCTCCATGCCTGAGAAACAAGAAAGGGATGTGTTCTATCACTGTCCTCTTTTGAGTCAAGTTTCATTTTATAGATGAGGATACACCAAGCAACAGTACAAACAAATTAATGGCATCATAGGCAATATACAGTAATAGCACCTCAGTCAGTCATCATTTTCATGGAGACAACTCTGTGTTCTTTATTGTTTTGCTAACCAAAGGGATTCTGAGTAGCCCACAGTGATGCTCTTGCTACATGTTATACAAGCCTCTTCATATTACACCAACACATATAAATGATTTTCTTACCATGAGACACTCCTGCTAAGATCACCAACAGTCCAAACACAGTCTCCATGTCTCTTCACAAGGACTCAGCTTAGCAAATTAACTTATTGTACTTTAACAAAGTCCTCTATCTTTCATCCGGTGCTGAATTTCCATAACCTGTCGATGTTTTACGGCATAAATAAAACCTATGGAAAAGATGGTTTGAAAGACACTCCAGCTGTCCCTGTCACCCAGTAGAAAGGAAATGTGTCATTTTGAACTTACCCTATTAATAAGTTGTGACTCAGGAGGAAGAGCCTCTTTAAAGTTGCACTTCTTCATTAAATAAACAGCCAGGCTGGCTAAATGCCTTGTGTGTGATGACATCAGATAATATCTAAAATAAAAAGAGGAATGTGATGCTACACATTTTTTTGGTGCTATTTAGAACCTAAAGGGTTCTTTGGCTGTCCCCATAGGAGAACCCTTTGAATAACCCTTTTTGTGTTCCAGATAGAACCCGTTTGGGTTTAATGTAGAACCAGAGAGAAAGAGGAAGAGATATTTGATCTAACATAAGTTTTGTAATGTTGAAGTTGATACGAGCATACTGATATAGGTAGGACACGTGACATTCCTGCAACTTTGAGAAAAAACACTTTATATTTGTTTTGTCTCGAGATGGCTATGCGTATTCGTGGAATGAGGCTAGTAGCATAGCGTCTCTCTCCATTGAATACGGCCGGTTGACGTCAGCTACTCTCATCGAATATTCAAAAATGGATTATAATAATGAGAGGTATCCACTAATCCAAAGAAAGGAAAGGCGAGAGCTAGACAGCCCGCCGTGTCGCTTTGTGGACGACTCCCATTGTTAGGGCAGAGAGACATGTATCTTGTCAGTATATCCATGATCTTTGTTTTGTTGCTCCACCAACTAGAAGATAAAAATAAAAGTGTGTTTTGGACATTGAGATGTATAGAAGACTCTAGTGCCCAAAATCCCGTTTTAGCATGGGTAGTGCCATTGAGGACTGTCACCATTTTGAAGTAGTGAGACTTCCTAAGGGTTAAGGATCACATAATTCCATCCAGGTCATCAGGAGAGATGAGCCAATGAATTATACTCGTAAGCAAACATTCTATAACTGCAGGTAGCAATAAATCGTAAACCGTGGCTTTATACCTGTTCAAACAACACACTCTAGGTGGCAGAATGCACCCTTTCAGTTTGTTTACCAACTGATAGGAAAAGATGAAAGTTGACTACTTCAAAATGGAGATGGCCTCAATGTACTGTCATGTGCAGGTTTTTGGAGCAGTACCCGCCCCACGCCTACCACATTAGTTACGAGCCCCACCCGATATCTGACATCAGGACAGGTTTTTCACTGCAACCCAACCCACCCCCATAGAATTGTTCCGAGAGTCAATCTGTGACATCTATTTATTTAATTGTTTTTATGTCTCCAAAATAGAAGGCTATTATTCCCGTCACCATGTGAATTAATTTATTTATAGGTCTATTCAACATTTGGATAAAAGGAAACCATGCAATGAATTAAGAACAACATATTTGTATTTTTACAATGAGTTGCAGCACATTGACAAATGCTCTGCAATAAATGGGCTTTCTAATTAGCCTTTTTACGGCCTGTGTACACTAGGGGGTTACTGCGCAGTGAAACACTGCTTTCCATTCATTTTAAATGGAAGGAAAGCGGTGAGAAGCAGAGTGGGCGAGGGACCTGTGGGCGGCGCGAGCGTGGCGTGGGTGAAGAAAGTTCAGCATTTCCCAACATTATGCAAATCAACAGCGGCGAACGCTGGGTGATGACCAATCGTATCGAGTGGTTCCCACAATCTGCGACCCAACTCAAGACTTTCTTTAGCAAAGATGGCTGACAAAAATACTAGGATGAAAGCAAATGTAAGTAATTATAATGTAATTATGAATCATGCAAAAATGTACAGTTGAGAGGAATATGTTAGTTAATAAATCCTCTTCGGGATCCCTTAAGCTCGAATCCCGCTCGAATCCCATTAGCGGGATAGATTTGACAACATCCAGTGAAATTGCAGAGCGCCAAATTCGCACTACAGAAATAAATATGAAACATTCACGAAAATAAAGTGTAATACATCAAAATAAAGCTTCACTTCTTGTTAATCCAGCCGCTGTGTCAGATTTCAAAAAGGCATTATGGCGAAAGCACACCATGCGATTATCTGAGGACAGCGCCCCGCATACAAAAACATGTAAACCACTTTCAACCAGGCAGGTGCGACACGAAAGTCAGAATTAGCCATATAATAAATGCCTTACCTTTGAAAATCGTAATCTTTTTGCAATCTCAAATGTCTCAGTGACATAATGAATGGTCGTTTTGTTCGATAAATTCCTTCTTAATATCCCCAAAATGTCCATTTATTTGGCGTGTTTGATTCAGAAATACACCGGTTCCAACTCACCCAACATGACTACAAAGTATCTAATAAGTTACCTGTAAACTTGGTTCAAACATTTCAAACAATGTTCTTAATCCAACCTCAGGTATCCTAAAATGTAAATAATCGATAAAATTTAAGACGGAATAAACAGTTTCCAATACCGAAGAAAAATAACACGGAGCACTCTCCTGTTCACGCGCAACAAAATACTAGAGACCTTCTGAGTGACAAATGAAAAGAAGAGGACTACTTCTTAATTTCTCAAAAGAAAAACATCGACCAATTTCTAAAGACTGTTGATATCTAGTGGAAGCCATAGTAACTGCAATCTGGGCCCTAATAAATCAGGTTTCCCATAGAAACGCATTGGAAAACACAATGACCTCAAATCTTTGATGGATTGTGCTTGGGGTTTCGCCTGCCAAATCAGTTCTGTTATACTCACATACAATAACCTGTTTGGGCTGCAGGGGGCGTATTGAGTAGCCAGATAAAATGTGCCCATTTCAAACGGCCTCGTACTCAATTCTTGCTCGTACAATATGCATATTATTATTACTATTGGATAGAAAACACTCTCTAGTTTCTAAAACCGTTTGAATTATATCTGTGAGTCAAACAGAACTCATTTGGCACAAACTTCCTGACCAGGAAGTGAAAAGTCTGAAATCGAGGCTCTGCTTTTCTTCCTGCCTATACATGGGCATGAAACGTAAGAGTCTTCGTGCACTTCATAGACCTTCCCCTGGGTGTCAAGAGGCTGTGAGAGAAGAAATTTCGTGTTTATCTTGGTCTGACGTTGAATACAGGCTCTTTGTATGACGTGTCCCTCATTTCCGGTACTCTGAGGAGCGCGCGCTGGACAGTGGGATTGCCTTCTGTTTAGCTGCCGTTATGGACGACCAATATCTCCGGCTTTGATTTTATTTGATACATGTGACCATATCATCGTAAAGTATGTTTTTTCAATATAGTTTAATCAGATTATTGAAATTTTTTCGGGAGTTTTGCCGTGTTCCGTTCTCTGACTTTGTTGACGATGGAGCGATTCGTGCCACCCGGCTAGCGCGCGTGCTAATTCAAGAGGGAAAGAGTCCGTTCTAATTCCAAACAACGACTGTTCTGGACAAAGGACACCTTGTCCAACATTCTGATGAAAGATCAGCAAAAGTAAGAAACATTTTATGATGCTATTTCATATATCTGTCGTGCATTTGAACTAGTCGTGGGCGGCCAACGTTTGGGTACTCTAGCTATACCGAAGCTGCATATCATAATGAAGTTATTTTTTAGAATTCTAACACTGCGATTTCATTAAGAACTAATGGATCTATCATTTCCTATACAACATGTATTTTTTAGTTATGTTTATGAATAGCTATTTGGTCAGAATATGTGTGTCAGAAAAAGTGTCAGGAAAAATCCGGACGTAGTGGGGAAAAGTAGCTAAGTTAGCACACGGTGTAACCATTGATTTCAGCTCTAAATATGCACATTTTCGAACAAAACATAAGTGTATGTATAACCTGATGTTATAGGACTGTCATCTGAGGAAGAAAATCAAGGTTAGTCAAAAATTATATATATTTTGCTTGTTTGTTACGATCGCTTACTTTTGCTACTGGGAAATGGCTTGTCTTTCTGGCTATTGTGCTAAGCTAATATAACGCTATATTGTGTTTTCGCTGTAAAACACTTGATAAATCGGAAATATTGTCTGGAAACACAAGATGCCTGTCTTTCAATTGCTGTACACTATGTATTTTTCAGAAATGTTTTATGATGAGTAATTAGGTATTTGACGTTGGTGTCTGTAATTATTCTGTCTGCTTTCGGTGCAACTTCTGATTGTAGCTGCAATGTAAACTATGATTTATACCTGAAATATGCACATTTTTCGAACAAAACATAGATTTATTGAATAACATGTTATAAGACTGTCATCTGATGAAGTTGTTTCTTGGTTAGTTTGGTTGGTTCTTGGTTAGTTAGATTGGCTTTGTGCATGCTACCTGTGCTGTGAAAAATGTCTGTCTTCTTTTGTATTTGGTGGTGAGCTAACATAAATATACGTGGTGTTTTCACTGTAAAACATTTTAAAAATCGGACATGTTGGCTGGATTCACAAGATGTGTATCTTTCATATGCTGTATTGGACTTGTTAATGTGTGAAAGTTAAATATTTAAAAAAAATATATTTTGAATTTCGCGCCCTCCACTTGAGCTGGCTGTTGTCATAAGTGTACCGACGTCGGGCTGCAGCCATAAGAAGTTAATCTAACAGGTTTAGAAACTTCAGAGTGTTTTCTATCTAAATCTACTAATTATATACATATCCTAGCTTCTGGGCTTGAGTAACAGGCAGTTTACTTTGGGCATGCTTTTCATCTGGATGTGAAAATACTGCCCCCTATCCCTAAGAAGATTTAATGTAGGTGGAGACAAACGATTATGTATATTTTTTTGTCATAAAGTTAATTTATGAAAATTGCTTTTTAGCAAGCTAGCTGACTAGCTAACATTAGCCAGCTAGATGTATGGGCATTTTGACATGAGTATGACATTGTAACTCGTGTTGTTTAATGTTTTAGGGACTCCTGAGAAAACCAGCAAACCAGGCTGTCATCTTGGGAAACAGTGGATGTAAAGAATCTAGCTACCTAAAGCATTTACTGCAAACACCTGTATGCCTATGGATGTCAAACTAGTTTGTATTTAAAAAGGTACATCAGTACATCATATAACACTGTCACACCACCATATATCCACAACACAGAATGTATGATCCCACTATACAACAATATTACAATGTACGTAATATTGAGAGTGTGTCAAATGAAATCACATTTTATTGGTCACATACACATCTTCAGCAGATGTTATTGTGGGTGTAGTGAAATGCTTGTGTTCCTAGTTCCAACAGTGAGGTAGTATCTAACTATTCACAACAATACAGACTATCTAAAAGTGAAAGAATGGAATTAAGAAATATCTAAATATTAAATTGAACAATTTCGTCGTGGCATTGACTAAAATACAGTAGAATAGAATACAGTATGTACATACGCTGCTGCCCCTGCTGTGTTCCAGGCCCTGGTTAATGACGTTCTCCGCGACACGTTGAACCAGTTCGTTTTTGTCTACTTCGTTGACATCCTCGTTTAACCCCCACTCAGCACAAGAACACATGCTCCAGCGCCTCATGGAGAACCAGAATTTTGTGAAACCGGAAAGATGCGAATTCCATCACTCCACAATCCCCTTCCTTGGTTACATCATCGCGGCAGGGAATGTACAGATGGATCCCGAGAAGGTGAGAGCGGTGGTGGATTGGCCCCAGCCTACGTCCAGAGTGCAGCTGCAATGTTTCCTGGTATTTGCCAACTTCTATCGCCGCTTTATCCGGGGTTAAAAAAAAAGGTCACCGAAGTTGACTATAGAGCCACAAATTCCCACCATTAACCATTTATAAATATGGAGATACAAGTTTAAAATGTTAATTTAAAAATAAATCCTGTATAACATGGGAATTTATTCAAGCGTTGTATCCTTCAGTAGGGACGACCTCTGCGGTCCTGGCGATGGTCTCCTTTCATTTCCATCACCTGGCTTCCCCCCTGTCTGCACTCACCTCTCCCAAGGTTCCGTTCACATGGTCCCCAGCTGCTGACCGGGCGTTACGGGACCTCAAACACCGCTTAAACCCTGCTCCCATATTGGTTCATCCTGACCCGTCCTGTCAGTTCGTGGTGGAGACCGACGCTTCGGATGTCGGAGTGGGGGCTGTCCTGTCCCAGCGTTCTGCCCTGGACCTCAAGTTACATCCCTGCTCCTTCCTCTCCCATCGCCTCAACGCCACGGAGAGGAACTACGATGTGGGGAATCGTGAACTTCTCGCGGTGAAGATGGTGTTTTGGAAGTTAGGAGACACTGGTTGAAGGGTGCGGAACATCCGTTCATTGTGTGGACAGACCACAAGAACCTAGAATATCTCTGCACTGCCAAGCGTCACAATTCCAGGCAAGCTAGGTGGCCCTGCTTTTCACCCAGTTTAACTTCTCCCTCTCCTACCGACCAGGATGCAACAACATCAAGCCGGATGCGCTGTCACTACCCTATAGCCCCGTGGCTACACCCTCGGACCCCGAGACCATCTTTCCCACCTCGAGTCTGGCGACAGCACTCAGCTGGGGAATAGGGAAGCAGGTCCGTGAGGCGCAGCGTTTCCAGCCAAACCCTGCGGGGGACCCAGATATCCAGATGTTTGTGCCTGATGTTGTCTGCTCCTCGGTCCTGGAGTGGGCCCTCCAGGCTTGCCTGCCACCCGGGCTCCCATCAGACCCTGGCCTTTGTGCGACAACGCTTTTGGTAGCCTACCATAGTCCTGGACGTCTCCGCGTTCATCGCCGCCTGCACGGTCTGTGCACAGAACAAGACTCCTCGGCAAGCTCCAGCTGGTCTTCTTCAACCACTGCCTGTCCCTCACTGTCTCTTGTCTCACATCTCCCTGGACTTCGTCACGGGTCCTCCCCCGTCTGATGGCAAAGCCGCCCCCTTCATTCCTCTCCCCAAGCTACCCTCTGCCAAAGAGATGGCCCAGCTCATGGTGCAGCACGTCTTCCGGATCCATGGACTCCCGGTGGACACGGTCTCCGACCGGGGCCCGCAGTTCTTGTCACGGTTCTGGAAGGCCTTCTGCACCCTCACTGCACCCCCTTCTGCACCCAGCCTGTCCTCAGGGTTCCACCCGCAGTCCAACGGCCAGTCGGAGCAAGCCAATCAAGACTCTTTGCTGCCTTGTCTCCGCCAACCCCACTAACTGGAACTAGCACAGGACTGCCACCGGACCCCGGCTCCCAGAATCGTCTCGGGCAGAGGGTATGGCTGTTCACTCGTGAACTGCCCCTCCGGGTGGAGTCCCACAAACTCTCCCCCCGCTTTATCGGCCCTTTCCCCATCTGCAAGATCTGCACCTCTGCTGTTCGTCTTCTATTGCACATAATTGGGGATAGGATTAAACCTATATCACACAGCCCTTTGTCTCCTGTTTCCAGGCCCACCCCTCTCCCCCGTCTCTTTGATGGACAACCGGCGTACACGGTGAGGCGCCGGTTGTCCATCAAAGGTGCTGGGTCCTGGCTAGGGACATCCTGGATCCAGGTGCTGTGTACCGGCTAGGGACATCCTGGACCCAGGCCTCATTGCTGAGTTCTAATGCCAGCAACCTGAACAAACAGGTACGTGCCCAGGTAGGAGGGGGGGGGGGGATACTGCCCCAAGGGGGGGGGGTACTGTCACACCCGGACCTGTTTCACCTGTCTTTGTGCTTGTCTCCACCCCCCTCCAGGTGTCGCCCATTTTCCTCATTATCCCCAGTGTATTTATACCTGTGTTCTCTGTTTGTCTGTTGCCAGTTTGCTTTGTCTTACCAGCGTGTTTTCCCGTCTCCCTGCTTTCTCAAGTTCTGTTTTCTAGTTTTCCTGGTTCTGACCATTCTGCCTGCCCTGACCCCGAGCCTGCCTGCCATTCTGTACCTGCCTGATTCTGACCCATTTAGAACCCCGAGCCTGCCTGCTGTTCTGTACCTTATTGACTCTGCCCTGGATTACGGACCTCTGCCTGCCTTTGACCTGTCTTGTGCCTGCTCCCTGTTTGGGTCAATAAACATCTGTGACTCTAGCTGTCTGCATCTAGGTCTTATCCTGAGTTCTGATAAATGGAGAAATCCACCCATTCCTACCCCTCACACAATCCGTTGAACCTTTCATGGGCCCACGACAAGCAGGATAGCTTATGCCCACTACTCCCGGTGATAAGTTCAGACATCCCACAGGAGGCAGAGCATCTTCAGATCCAGAGAGAGGGAAAGGAGCCGAACGTGACGACCAAGTCGCTGCTGGAGTCAGCGTAGTTGGAGTCAGCTGAACAGCACCCTCACCTGTGAAGTAGAAATTAAAGGGAGAGAAACTGGGAATTGAATAACTGCAGTTGACGTTGCAAAGTAAATGGAAGAATACGCTTATTGCAATGTGGGTGGCTCATAAAAGAGCCTTTGGTTGTGCATAGTGTAGTCTATGGCACAAGGTGTTGCCAGGGAACAGCACCCTCTTCGAAGAAGTATGAGTTGAAGGTCTCTCACGAAGCAGAAGATCTCTCCACTGGCACATGGCAATGAGATGCAGGTCCCCTCCTGGTCCTCTTGTCAATCCTCATGAAGTTATGCAGGACACAGGTAGCCTTCACAAACGCCTGAATCCCCCCACGAGGCAGTCCCAGATGGCCCTGGTTACACTCGCGACAATGCAATCACTTTGAAGGAATCTCCAGGAATATGGAAGATAATGTCATTATTAGAATTTTACATCACCAGGTCATTGTGTATTACTAAAGCATAATATCTCTTATAACAAATCATCCTACTATTGGATAGATAGATTCATGTGCATGTGTATCATGTGACAACAGCAGGATTATATCAAGGATAGCATCACAAATTAATACATAAATACCACTTGAATCTTCATAATGAGATTATAATTTGAATCAGCTGTGTAGTGCTAAGGCAAAAGCAAAAATGTGCACCCCTTTGAGTCCCCAGGACCAGGACTGAGAACCACTGATCTTCATTGGGACCTCTCTGTCTGCAGACAGGCTTTCACAGCTCTCTGTATCTGAGGACAGACAACATCACAAGAAGCAGGCTTCATTATACTTTGTCATGACTTGCCCTCCTGGATGGAGATCAAGGGTGCTGGCTAATCAAAGGTTTCAAGACCCCCCTCTCCTGGGGGAGTTTGCCAGTTTTATGATGGTCATAAATACCTTGCAGGAACTTTCTCTCCCTTGCCATGCTGTATTGATGTCACGTTCTGACCCTAGTTCTTTTGTTATTTCTTTGTTTTAGTGTGGTCAGGGCGTGAGTTGGGTGGGTAATCTATGTTCGTTTGTCTATGTTGGTTTTTTCGTTTGGCCTGGTATGATTCTCAATCAGAGGCAGGTGTCGTTAGTTGTCTCTGATTGAGAATCATACTTAGGTAGCCTTTTTCCACCTGTGTCACGTTCGTCGTATGGAGGAAGAGAGGAGGACCAATGCGCAGCGTGATAGTAACACATTCTTCTATTTATTAAACGAAACGAAGAACACTTAAACAAACTATACAAAACAACAAAACGAACGTGAAGCTAAATACGAAAAGTGCAGACACAGGCAACTTACACATAGACAATAACCCACGAAATCCCTAAAGAATATGGCTGCCTAAATATGGTTCCCAATCAAAGACAATGATAAACAGCTGCCTCTAATTGAGAACCAATCTAGGCAACCATAGACATACAAACACCTAGACTAGAAAACACCCCATAAACATACAAAACCCCTAGACAAGACAAAACACATAAATCCCCCATGTCACACCCTGACCTAACCAAAATAATAAAGAAAACAAAGATAACTAAGGCCAGGGCGTGACAACCTGGGTTTTGTGGGTGGTTATTTCCTGTTTAGTGTTTGTGTGTTTCACGTTACGGGACTGTTTCGGTTTTCATTTTGTTTCACTTTGTTAGTTTGTATTTTGTCGTATTCATTCTCATTAAAATTCATTATGGATATGTACCACGCTGCATTTTGGTCTTCCGATCCTTCCTACTACTCCTCATCAGAGGAGGAAGAAGAAAGCCATTACAATTGAGGGGAAAGAACCCTTTTGTTAGAAAGATATTCTTCCTGCCAAAACTCCAACATCCAAACGTGGATAATGAAACAATATTTCTAACACAAAGAATGTGGGAAATGGTCGGGAGGGACTTAAAAAACAATCATGTCAGATAATTTATTGTTTTGTGATATTATTAAAGACGTTATAACGGAAACATTGTAACTTTAAGAGCTTTCACAATGTATATGTCAGAGTTACATCTAAATGTTGTAAAACTTATATGATTACATATTACATTATTTGTGAGAAGATGAAATGTGATTTTAGCCTGCTAAATGAGATGATTGTTTTTCATATAAAGTTTTACCCAGTCAGTAACCACGCCCATGTGAGCACAGACATTATTCCAAAAGGATAGAACACCCCTCTTGCCAGAGTGCTTATAAAGGACTCCTAAAGAATTAACATATTAGACCAAACATGCCGGGTTGCTGCCGGTGTGGAAGGTGGTCCTAGCTGTACCCTGAATAATCAACCATTTGAGACCAGAAAACGTGGAGTGGTGGCTACACATAGAATTGGTTGCAATTTAAATACAGACCAAGCAGCCGGACGATGTTGAGCCGGATATCACGAATGGTTAGACTCTACGAGACCATAATATGTGCAGTGCGAGCTGAATACGTTACAAATGGTAAGACCCTCAAACACTTGACGAGTGAAGGCGAAGACCATACCAAACATTCTCAGTCTGCCGCTGGGTAATGTAAAGTAGTCTAGAACTTTGACCAAAGACACAATAAGATCTCAGCAAATGACCATTGGTACATTTCTGATTTATCCATTCTAACAAACACTTCCAGAACAAAGAAAGCCTATAACTACAACTGAGGACATTGTGACCTCTAGTGGACAACCAGAGACTTACACAACGAGAGATTTCTGTCAAACTGACTCTCCATAGATGAACTGGGCGATTTCAACAGAAACGACAAAGACATACAAGGTTAAATATGTGTTGCATTTCTAAATCTGAATAAGCAGTTGTTAAGGTGCTAAATATCCATATTTACGATGAGCGTATTTTCCACATGTATGTCCAATAGGTTCCCTCTCTGTCTCTTCCACTCTTTCTTTCCCCACACCTTCCATTGTGTAAAACAAGCCGTCATATCGGGTTAGTCCACCAGGGTCTCTTCATTGCATTATGTTAGTAATCAATTCAACCTACGTGTGTGTGTGTTTATGTATTTATGTGTGATTATTTAGTTAGTATATAAATAATGAAGCCAATTTGTGTTTTGCTGATCATAATTTGGACTAGGGTTCGTGCAGATTTGAAGTCAACGACGTTCAGAATGAGACTGATATGAGGTAAAAAATTATTCATGGATGAATGATGTGATAAAATTCTGATATATTCTTGAGTTAATTCTGGAAATGGTAACTCATTAAACTATTTACCCATTTAATAACCAGACCTTCATACAAACTTTCTATGCTGAATTATTATCGTCAATTTAACGCTTGCTAGTGTACACTGGCGTTTACCTAATGAAAGCCTATAGCCAAAATAACAAAACAAGACCTTTACATTCAATATTATTTAGATAATCAGATAGTTTGATTGAAACTTAAATAACAATTTCCCAGAATCGAATATAGGCTGCAAAAATAAATATGTTTAGTAGGCTATAACCTAGGCTACTCAAACTTTTACCTGCACACTGGTTTATACTTTAACCATTTGGAGTAATGCCTAACCTTTCAGCGGTTGCAAGTTTGAATCCAGCAATAGAACGTTGGTTTAAAGATGTTTGATTTAAACCTATCCCAAAACTTAAACCTGAAAAAAAGCAATGCACGCTCACCATTAAAAATATATAGTTTTATTAGACAAGTTTAAAAGATTTATGTTCATATAGGTTCATATAGGGCATGGGGAAGACCATTAGGGAGAAAACTCTTTAGCTGGTGGTGCTAATGAGACAGTGTGGTAGACCATACTGGTTGGAACTCAGGATGTAGTGTGCTGTGGTCAATGTCTCCACCTAGTGATGAAATACAGAAGTGAAATCAGCAAAAAACTATTGGAAAACTGGACGAGCTTTTTTTCAACTACAGTAGGTGTAATTGATATGCAAGCATTACTATATAAAACATGTTGAATATGTTAGGTATTGACAAATAAACAACAAGGCTAAGAAAAACCATGGATAACAACAAAAAACATCAACAGCTTAGGCAAAGAGGTCTAATAACTGGTTTGGACAACAGTTAGTGAGCTAGTAAGCTCCCTCCATGTGTAAGCAAGAAGTGTAAATGGGGCGTTTGGTGGTTGTCACTGGACCAACAAAGAGATGGGGCCCTTCACAAAAACATCCCCACAGCATGATGCTGCCACCACCATGCTTCACCGTAGGGATAGTGCCAGGTGACGCTTGGCATTCAGGCCAAAAAGTTCAATCTCGGTTTCATCAGACCAGAGAATCTTGTTTCTCTTGTTCTGACTCCTTTAGTTGCCTTTTGGAAAACTCCAAGCGGGCTGTCATGTGCCTTTTACTGTGGAGTGGCTTCCGTCTGGCAACTCTGCCATAAAGGCCTGATTGGTGCGGTGCTGCAGAGATGTTTGTCCTTTTGGAAGGTTCTCCCATCTCCACAGAGGAACTCTGGAGCTCTGTCAGAGTGACCATCGGGTTGTTGATCACCTCCCTGATCAAGGCCCTTCTCCAAACTGATTGCTCAGTTTGGCCGGGCGGCCAGCTCTAGGAAGAGTCTTGGTGGTTCCAAACTTCTTCCATTTAAGAATGATGGAGGCCCCACTGTGTTCTTGGGGACCTTCAATACTGCAGAAATGTTTTCGTACCCTTCCCCAGACCTGTGCCTTGACACAATGCTGTCTCTGAGCTCTACAGACAATTCTTTTGACCTCATGGCATGGTTTTTGCTCTGACATACACTGTCAACTGTGGGACCTTATATAGACAGCTGTGTGCCTTTCCAAATCATATCAATTGAATTTACCACAGTTGGAGTTCAATCAAGTTATAGAAACATCTCAAGGATGATCAATGGAAACAGGATGCACCTGAGCTCAATTTCAAATCTCATAGCAAAGGGTCTGAATACTTATATAAATAAGGTATTTTTTATGTTTTTGTCTTTGTAAAACATTATACAAACCTGTTTTCGCTTTGTCATTATTGTATATAAATTGCTGAGGAATTTTTATTCATTTATTCCATTTTAGAATAAGGCTGCAATGTAACAAAATGTGGAAAAAGTCAAAGGATCCGAATACTTTCCGAAGGCACGGTATGTAGCTGACTTATAAGGAGACTTTTCTTTATGGCAGGGGGTGGCAACTTTGAGCGTGGAGGAAATTGTTCCTGTCTGTGCTCTTTCTGAATAGAACAGATGTGAGGAAGGTACTTATTTTGGTGATGCGCACGTCCATGAAGTCTAGTCCTTCCTCGTCATGTTCCATCGTGAAGCACAGGTGTCCTGTAATGGTTTTGATAAAAGGACAGATAAAAGGATAAAAGAAATTGATAAAAGGACAGGGACTGTAGGTCACCCTTGAAGACAACAAAAGTGGAATCAATGTCATGTTCCAAATGACCAGGTTCTCGAAAAAAAAGTGTTGGACGTCTCATTTATAATATGAGCTTTTTCAAAATACTCGAGGTGTAGGTTAGGGAAGTTCAAGGGTGCCAATCTTGTGCCCATGGCTGTCCCACTACACTGCAGGAAGTAGGCATTGTCAAGCTTGAAGTAGTTTCTGGTAAGCAACAACCTCATGAGTTCAGCTAGGAAAGAAGAGGGTCGGTTGGGATCTGTTCTCAAGACAAGGAAATGTTCAGTTCCTAACTTATGAGGAATGACTGTGTACAGGGACTGGACATCAAAAGAAAATAGGAAACACTGTTCCGGTATCTCAGTGTCAGTCAATAGTGTTAGCAGTTGATGTTACTCTTCAATAACACGGAAATAGGTTTATTCAAAGAGGACAAATCATAGAAGTTATGCTGAGAGGTAGATGTTCATTCTCCCCTGTCCTCAGTGATTCTCTCCTCAGTGATTCTTTTCTCAGTGATACTTTCCACAGAACAAAGGGACAGGATGTAGTTTTATAACCCAACCCTAGCCTGTTGTTGACCAATTAGAATTCCTTGCAATAAAACTGGGCCAATGGTCAAATAACAAGTATCCTATTTCAGGCTCAATGTATAGACAAATTCCTCCGATGTCTCTGACCCATTGATCAATAATTCCCTATTACAGAAAAAACACTATTTCCATTGATTGTTAGTACTCTATTGACTTTTAGTCCTCTTAACCTTTATTCCTCTTGACCTTTAGTCCTCTGCGTTGTGTATTTATCTTCAAAATATTCTTACACTCCCCCCTAGACCATTTAAAAAATAAATTTTATTAAAATGTGTTTTTAGAAAACAGTAGAAAACGTGAAAAAATTGACAGTATAAAAAACATTAGCAGTAAGCATAAAATAATTCACATTAAACACCTTGCATTTCTATAACACAAAGGGCATATTCTACTTGCTGTTACAATAATTAAATAGATTTCAAACAAAGTTATAGAAAATAAGTATTAACAGGTGTAATGCTGATTTCCCTTACGATTCCTACCACATCCTGTATTAGGAGGAAACTCACAAAAAATTAATAATTGTCTACAAGACAATACAATTCAATCATCCTATCGGCAAGGTAATAATTCACAAAGTCCTTTAAAAGTGACCAGCTCTTCCACACTGGTATCAGTGTCCCACATAGATAAAATTCAGAACTTTTGTTCTGACAGTCTGCCGGTAGTGAGGAATTCTTCTTCCGTTCCACTGGTTGATAAGGAATTCTCTTATAAACACTTCACCGGTGATCTTGTATCGTTTCAGGTACAGTCCTTGGGTCAAGGCAGCTTCAGACGGTAGATTCTCATAACCTGTAATGAAGGAAACAATAAGTGAAAGTAACATGTCGTGGTTTCAAGAGAAATTGATATTTCAGATTTCCCGAAGTAAGCATGTCCCGACTTCCGGGAAAAAGTTGGACATTTCACCTAGATATCCCGAACACTCGGGGCTCCCGAGTGTCACAATGGTCTAAGACACACGCATTCTCCAGGCTCCGCTTTGTCATCAAACTGGACAACCTTGCAGTGAGTGACATTTTTCCATCGTGATTTTCCCTGGACTTTTACTGCTGACCTCATTATGGGCAAAAGTTGATAAGGACTTTCCCATTTGGCACTAATGTGTCTGTTACATATTTTTTTACCATCACCCACTGTCAAATCAAATCAAATCAAATGTTATTGGTCACATACACATGGTTAGCAGATGTTAATGCGAGTGTAGCGAAATGCTTGTGCTTCTAGTTCTGATCATGCAGTAATATCTAACAATTAATCTAACAATTTCACAACAACTACCTTTTACACACAAGTGTAAAGTAATGAATAAGAATATGTACATATAAATATATGGATGAGCGATGGCCGAACAGCATAGGCAAGACGCAGTAGACAGTATAGAGTACAGTATATACATATGAGATGAGTAATGTAGGGTATGTAAACATTATATAAAGTGGCATTGTTTAAAGTGACTAGTGACACATTTATTACATCCAATTTTTAATTATTAAAGTGGCTAGAGATTTGAGTCAGTATGTTGGCAGCAGCCACTAAATGTTAGTGATGGCTGTTAAACAGTCTTATGGCCTTGAGATAGAAGCTGTTTTTCAGTCTCTCGGTCCCAGCTTTGATGCACCTATACTGACATCGCCTTCTGGATGATAGCGGGGTGAACAGGCAGTGGCTCGGGTGGTTGTTGTCCTTGATGATCTTTTTGGCCTTCCTGTGACATCGGGTGGTGTAGGTGTCCTGGAGGGCAGGTAGTTTGCCCCCGGTGATGCATTGTGCAGACCTCACTACCCTCTTGAGAGCCTTACGGTTGTGGGTGGAGCAGTTGCCGTACCAGGCGGTGATACAGCCCAACAGGATGCTCTTGATTGTGCATCTGTAAAAGTTAGTGAGTGTTTTTGGCGACAAGCCAAATTTCTTCAGCCTCCTGAGGTTGAAGAGGCGCTGTTGTGCCTTCTTCACCACGCTGCCTGTGTGGGTGGACCATTTCAGTTTGTCCGTGATGTGTACGCAGAGGTACTTAAAACTCCCACCTTCTCCACTACTGTCCCGTCGATGTGGATGGGGGTGGGGGATCCCTCTGCTGTTTCCTGAAGGTCACGATCATCTCCTTTGCTTTGTTGACGTTGAGTGTGAGGTTATTTTCCTGACACCACACTCCGAGGGCCCTCACCTCCTCCCTGTAGGCCGTCTCGTCGTTGTTGGTAATCAAGCCTACCACTGTAGTGTCGTCTGCAAACTTGATGATTGAGTTGGAGGCATGCATGGCCACGCAGTCATGGGTGAACAGGGAGTACAGGAGAAGGCTGAGAACGCACCCTTGTGGGGCCCCAGTGTTGAGGGTCAGTGGGGTGGAGATGTTGTTTCCTACCTTCACCACCTGTGGGCGTCCAGTCAGAAAGTCCAGGACCCAGTTGCACAGGACGGGGTCGAGACCAAGGGTCTTGAGCTTATTGATGAGTTTGGAGGGTACTATTGTGTTAAATGCTGAGCTGTAGTCGATGAACAGCATTCTTACATAGGTATTCCTCTTGTCCAGATGGGTTAGGGCAGTGTGCAGTGTGATTGTGATTGCGTCGTCTGTGGACCTATTGGGGCGGTAAGCAAATTGGAGTGGGTCTAGGGTGTCAGGTAGGGTGGAGGTGATATGATCTTTGACTATTCACTCAAAGCACTTCATGATGACGGAAGTGAGTGCTACGGGGCAATAGTCATTTAGCTCAGTTACCTTAGCTTTCTTGGGAACAGGAACAGTGGTGGCCCTCTTGAAGCATGTGGGAACAGCAGACAGGGATAGGGATTGATTGAATATTTCCGTAAACACACCAACCAGCTGGTCTGCGCATGCTCTGAAGACGCAGTTAGGGATGCCGTCTGGGACTGCAGCCTTGTGAGGGTTAACACGTTTAAATGTTTTACTCTCTTTGGCTGCGGGGAAGGAGAGCCCGCAGGTTTTGGTAGCGGGCCGTGTTGGTGGCACTGTATTGTCCTCAAAGCGAGCAAAGAAGTTGTTTAGTTTGTCTGGGAGCAAGACATCGGGGTCCGTGACGGGGCTGGTTTTCTTTTTGTAGTCCGTGATTGAATGTAGACCCTGCCACATACCTCTCGTGTCTGAGCCGTTGAATTGCGACTCTACTGTCTTGGTACTACGTCATGTCCCCCCCTCAGGATTTATTCCCCACGCCTCTTTAACTTGTCTGTCTGCTTCCCCTACTGCAGTATCTTCAAACTGGAGAGCAATGCCGCCGGGGGTACACCAAATAAAAATGTGATTCACATTAAAATTGTTAATTCAATTCTAACAGTCCATTTATATTTTCCAACGGGGCTGTACATTTGGGTGAGGTTTTACTGCCAAAAATAAAATTAACTTCTTGTCAATAGGGGGGCGCCATTTCGACTTTGTAAAAATTCGTTCCCAAATTAAACTGCCTCGTACTCAATTCTTGCTCGTACAATATGCATATTATTATTACTATTGGATAGAAATTACAAATACAGGCACAGACTCTGTGTGGAAAATTATTTAAGACTGAGACTCTCTCCAATACAACCCGACATTGCAGAGTTATGGGCATCCTTTCAAGCACACCCTTCTCATTAACCTGTGGTCAGTTATTCACAACTTTTGATGAACAAATAAAGTATTACATGGAAGATGGCCAAATAAAGAGCTAAATTAATGCTTGTTAGAGCTCTTTGTCACTTCCCACAAGCTGGGTTGTGACAAAAACTCACACTCATTCTTATGTTTAATAAATGTATCGTATAGTGTGTGTGTGTGTGGCAGGCTTACAATGATGGCAAAAAACAATATTTGAGAGTACGCTGACCTGGTGCTAGAGGGGGTACGCAGCTGGAGGTTGAATATTTGAAGTGGTACAGGACTATAAAAAGTTTGGGAACCACTGCCCTAGTGCAATAGAGAGTTGTATGCAATAGTTAAGCATTTCGTCACTCATAAAGTGAACGTCTGCTTTTCTCAAATCTAACGTGCCTTGTAGTGACATGGGTCGACCTGTGATGACCTCAAACGGACTCAACCCTGTGGTTTTGTTAATCTGTCTTCCCCCCCACTCCTGTCGCTCTCATCTTATTGCCCGTCTATTGATGATATATATGTTTTGCATACGATATGGGCAATACAGTGCCTTCAGCACCCGTATCTACTAAAAAATCTATTGCAAGTTGTTTACCATCCTGTTCACATATATTCCATCCGATTTCATATGTACACCAGCTGAGAAGGGACGTAAGAGGGGGTCAATTAGTTTACCTCCACAGCATCCAGCAAACTCTGCTGCTGAGCCGGAGAGAGCTTCTTAAATTTCTACATCAGCATTGTGTCGATGGGGCTGTTGTCCTGATTTCATTTTCCCTTCGACGGACCCTGCTTCTCCTGGCCTGCACCACCCACAAAGCTCTATAAATCTTTTCTTCAAGTACGCCATGTTCACGGTTGTTCAAAACAAAGGCTGGTAACTGTAACCCATCATAAGGATGTAGATTGTAGAGTTTCTTATAACGCTTCAATGGTCCCATATCTTCATACCCACGTCTACGTGATGTTTCAAGGTATTTGACCATTCATCCAACTGTTTTGGAGATGCTGATTTATGTGTGATTACTGTCACTGGAGGATTGTCTTTACTACCTTTTACAGCCTGTGTTCTGGTTGGCCTAAGACATCGTTCATCACCGCTGTCAGAATCTTTTGACTCAAAGCCAGGCAGAGGTGACCAGATGAAAATCACATTGTATGATTTTTAAGTAATTAATTTGCATTTTATTGCATGACATAAGTATTTGATACATCAGAAAAGCAGAATTTAATATTTGGTACAGAAACCTTTGTTTGCAATTACAGAGATCATACGTTTCCTGTAGTTCTTGACCAGGTTTGCACACACTGCAGCAGGGATTTTGGCCCACTCCTCCATACAGACCTTCTCCAGATCCTTCAGGTTTCGGGGCTGTCGCTGGGCAATACGGACTTTCAGCTCCCTCCAAAGATTTTCTATTGGGTTCAGGTCTGAAGACTGGCTAGGCCACTCCAGGACCTTGAGATGCTTCTTACGGAGCCACTCCTTAGTTGCCCTGGCTGTGTGTTTCGGGTCGTTGTCATGCTGGAAGACCCAGCCACGACCCATCTTCAATGCTCTTACTGAGGGAAGGAGGTTGTTGGCCAAGATCTCGCAATACATGGCCCCATCCATCCTCCCCTCAATACGGTGCAGTCGTCCTGTCCCCTTTGCAGAAAAGCATCCCTAAAGAATGATGTTTCCACCTCCATGCTTCACGGTTGGGATGGTGTTCTTGGGGTTGTACTCATCCTTCTTCTTCCTCCAAACATGGCGAGTGGAGTTTAGACCAAAAAGCTCTATTTTTGTCTCATCAGACCACATGACCTTCTCCCATTCCTCCTCTGGATCATCCAGATGGTCATTGGCAAACTTCAGATGGGCCTGGACATGCGCTGGCTTGAGCAGGGGGACCTTGCGTGCGCTGCAGGATTTTAATCCATGACGGCGTAGTGTGTTACTAATGGTTTTCTTTGAGACTGTGGTCCCAGCTCTCTTCAGGTCATTGACCAGGTCCTGCCGTGTAGTTTTGGGCTGATCCCTCACCTTCCTCATGATCATTGATGCCCCACGAGGTGAGATCTTGCATGGAGCCCCAGACCGAGAGTGATTGACCGTCATCTTGAACTTCTTCCATTTTCTAATAATTGCGCCAACAGTTGTTGCCTTCTCACCAAGCTGCTTGCCTATTGTCCTGTAGCCCATCCCAGCCTTGTGCAGGTCTACAATTTTATCCCTGATGTCCTTACACAGCTCTCTGGTCTTGGCCATTGTGGAGAGGTTGGAGTCTGTTTGATTGAGTGTGTGGACAGGTGTCTTTTATACAGGTAACGAGTTCAAACAGGTGCAGTTAATACAGATAATGAGTGGAGAACAGGAGAGCTTCTTAAAGAATTAGGGTTAGGGTTAGGGTTATTCTGAACTTAGTTCATCGAATGATTTAACTTGGTTGTTCTTTAAGGCTTGGTGTACCTATTGCAAATTCAGTAAGGAACACCTTTGAAAACCTGAATCTAATGGGATAATGGGATGAAATCTGTAAGATATGCAATGCCAGTTAGGGATGATATGCCCATAGGCAGATGGAAACTGCATTGTACTTTCCTATAAATCAGCCTCCTATCATATTGAATCTAGACAGTACCTTACTCCCTGGCCTTTCTGTACCCTGGCATACACAGTCCTCCTCCTCAGGTGTGTCTACCTTCCACCGGGAACCCTGTAATGTTTTATTCTGTCCATTTTTCAGTATCCTGACATCCGCGTATTTCATATCCTGACTGTCAACATTAACTGTGTAGAGAGAGAGAGAGAGAGAGCGCGAGAGAGAGAGAGAGAGAGAGAGAGAGAGAGAGAGAGAGAGAGAGAGAGAGAGAGAGAGAGAGAGCGCGAGAGAGAGAGAGAGAGAGAGAGAGAGAGAGAGAGAGAGAGAGAGAGAGAGAGCGAGAGAGAGAGAGAGAGAGAGAGAGAGAGCAAGAGAGAGAGAGAGAGAGAGAGAGAGAGAGAGAGAGAGAGAGAGAGAGAGAGAGAGAGAGAGAGAGCAAGAGAGAGAGAGAGAGAGAGAGAGAGAGAGAGAGAGAGAGAGAGAGAGAGAGAGAGAGCAAGAGAGAGAGAGAGAGAGAGAGAGCGAGAGAGAGAGAGAGAGAGAGAGAGAGCAAGAGAGAGAGAGAGAGAGAGAGAGAGAGAGAGAGAGAGAGAGAGAGAGAGAGAGAGAGAGAGAGCAAGAGAGAGAGAGAGAGAGAGAGAGAGAGAGAGAGAGAGAGATCTGATAACTTCAGAAGAAAAGTTGACTACAATTACGAAGTTGACAATGTCTTTGCATTTGTTACAAACAAGCGACATATAAAAATATGCTTCAAATAAATCGCGATGAACACATAACAACAAAAAATTGCGGGCTACAGGCCAATTTTAATTATTGAAATACATTTTATGTTCAATCGAGTACTATTTTGCTACTAAATATGGAATTTTGTGAATTTTAATTGGGTAAGCATAGAATAAGCCGCCTCAATATTTGCAGCCGTAGGTGGTACGATCTCTCTAGGAGCTGATCTGTTGTCAGCATTGTGAAATAATTATATCATGCTAAGGAAAGATTTGAATGGAGAAAGCTGATCCAATCCCTTTCTTTTGATTCTATCAGTATCGACACATACTCCAACGACGCACTTAGCGACAGTTCTCTCTGAGTGATGTTTTGGGAAACACATGTTACATCTTCTGCTGTTGTAGGAAAGATGCATTGTTAAAACACTCGTAAGCCTCAGTTCCATTGCTATCAGGAAACCGGGCCCTGGGCCATTTCACCATGCAGCCTTGCTACAACCTGGTCTCAGAACATTTTGTATTATTCTGTACGTAAATCCGATACACTCCATTTGGTATAATATGTTACGCATCGTATGTTATGTATTCATTTGTGGCTGTCCATCACCCATTTCAGATATGTTTTACGAATTACAATTCATATTATACAGAACAAAAATATGAATGCAACAATTTCAACGATTTTACTGAGTCACAGTTCGCAGCCATAGTTGGGCCTGGGAGGGCATAAGCCCACCCACTGGGGAGCTGGCCCAGCCAATCAGAATGAGTTTCTCCCCACAAAAGGGCTTTATTACGGACATAAATACTCAGTTTCATCAGCTGTTCAGGTGGCTGGTCTCAGACGATACCGCAGGTGAAGAAGCCGGATGTGGAGGTCCTCGGCTGGCGTTACACGTGGTCTGTGGTTGTGAGGTCAGTTGGACATATCGCCAAATAATCTAAAATAACGTTGGAGGGGGCTTATGGTAGAGAAGATATCTGGCAACCGCTCTGGTGGACATTCCAGCAGTCAGCATGCCAATTGCACTGCTGCCTCAGCTTGAGACATATGTAGCATTGTGTTGTGAGACACAACTGCATATTTTAGAGGCTTTTTATTTTCCCCAGCACAAGGTGCACCTGTGTAATGATCATGCCGTTAAATCAGTACTTGATATGCCACACCTGTCAGGTGGATGGAATATCTTGGCAAAGGAGAAATGCTCACTAACAGGGAAGTTAAGAAATTTGGCCAGAATTTGAGAGAAATAATATTTTTGGTGCAAATAGAACATTTCTTGGATATTTTATTCAGCTCATGAAACATGGGACCAAGACTTTACATGTTAGGTTTATATTTTGGTTCAGTGTGTATATACAGTACCAGTCAAAAGTTTACACTTACTCATTCCAGGTTTTTCTTTATTTTTACATTTTTTTACATTGTAGAATAATAGTGAAGACATAACTATGAAATAACACATATGGAATCATGTAGTAACCAAGAAAGTATTAAACAAATCAAAATATATTTGAGATCCTTCAAAGTAGCCACCCTCTGCCTTGTAGACAGCTATTCGCACTATTGGCATTCTCTCAACCAGCTTCATGAGATGGAATGCATTTCAATTAACAGGTGTGCCTTGTTAAAAGTACATTTGTGGAATTTCTTTCCTTCTTAATGCATTTGAGCCAATCAGTTGTGTTGTGACAAGGTAGGGGTGGTATACAGAAGATAGCCCTATTTGGTATAAGACCAAGTCCATATTATGGCAAGAACAGCTCAAATAAGCAAAGAGAAACGACAGTCCATCATTAGTTTAACCTTTCTAGCTCAGGGGTTCCGCTAGCGAAACACCCACAACATTCCACTGAAAAGGCAGCGCGCGAAATTCAAAAATATTTTTTTTGAAATATTTAACTTTCACACATTAACAAGTCCAATACAGCAAATGAAAGATAAACATCTTGTTATTCTACCCATGGTGTCCGATTTCAAAAATGATTTACAGTGAAAGCACAACATATGATTATGTTAGGTCAGAGCCAAGTCACAAACACACACAGCCATTTTTTCAGCCAACAATAGGAGTTAGAAAAAGCAGAAATATAGTTAAAATGAATCACTAACCTTTGATTATCTTCATCAGATGACAGTCAAAGGACATCATGTTATACATGTATTGTGTGTTTTGTTAGATAATGTGCATATATATAGTAAAACAAATCTCAGTTTACATTGGCATGTTACGTGCAGTAATGTTTTGATTCCAAAACATCCGGTGATTTTGCAGAAATACTTATAATACACATTGATAAAAGATGCAAGTGTTATTCACAGAATTAAAGATAAACTTATCCTCTATGCAACCGCTGTGTCAGATTTAAAAAAAAACTTTACGGAAAAAGAATAATCTGAGAACGGCGCTCAGAGCACAATCCAGCCAAAGAAATAGCCGCCATTTTGGCGTCAACAGAAGCTACAAAAACACTATAAATATTCACTTACCTTCAAATAACTTCATCAGAAGGCACTCCCAGGATTCCCAGTTCGACAATAAATGACTGATTTGTTCCATAAAGCCCATCATTTAGCCACTTGTTGTTAGCATGTTCAGCCCAGTAATCCATTTTCACGAGCAATCCCTCCAGACAAAAACTCAAAAAGTTCCGTTACAGGTCGTAGAAACAAGTCAAATGATGTATGCAATCCATATTTAGGATGTTTTTAACATTAATCATCAATAAGGATCCAACCGGAGAATTTCATTGTCTGAAGAAAGAGCATTAGAACGAGAGCACTCTCTCTCGTGAGCGCGCATAATGAGACCGAGGCTCTCTGCAGACCACTCAGTAAAATAGCTCCTATGAGCCCCTCCTTTATAGTAGAATCATATAACCAGAATCTAAAGACGGTGACATCTAGTGGAAGCCCTAGGAAGTGTTTGCTCATCCATAACTAAAAGGGATATCATTTGGCACTGTTTTGAAAATCGAGTTCTCACTTCCTGTTTGGATTTCTTCTCAGGTTTTTGTCTGCCATATGAGTTCTGTTATACTTACAGACATAATTCAAACAGTTTTAGAAACTTCAGAGTGTTTTCTATACAATAGTAATAATAGGCATGTATTACCTTCTGGGACAGAGTAGGAGGAAATTCAGTTTGGGCACGCAATTCGTCCAAAGTGAATATGCTGCCCCCTGTCCCGAACAGGTTTTAAGACATGAAGGTCAGTCAATCTGGAAAATTTCAAGAACTTTGAACGCAAAAACCATCAAACGCTATGACAAAACTGGCTCTCATGAGGACCACCACAGGAAAAGAAGACCCAGAGTTACCTCTGCTGTAGAAGATACATTTATTAGAGTTACAAGCCTCAGAAATTGCAACCCAAATAAATGCTTCACCAGAAATCAATTAACATACACATCTCAACATCAACTGTTCAGAGGAGACTGCGAGAATCAGGCCTTCATGGTCGAATTGCTGCAAAGAAACCACTACTAAAGGACATCAATAAGAAGAGACTTGCTTAGTCCAAGAAACATGAGCAATGGACGTTAGACCGGTGGAAATCTGTCCTTTGGTCTGATGAGTCCAAATTGGAGATTTTTGGTTCCAACTGCCGTGTCTTTGTGAGACGCAGAGTAGGTGTAAGGATATGTAGATCCCACCGTGAAGCATGGAGGAGGATGTGTGATGGTGTGGGGGTGCTTTGCTGGTGACACTGTCAGTGATTTATTTCGAATTCAAGGCACACTTAACCAGCATGGCTACCACAGCATTCTGCAGTGATACGCCATCCCATCTGGTTTGCGCTTTGTGGGACTCTCATTTGTTTTTCAACAGGACAATGACCCAACACACCTCCAGGCTGTGTAAAGGCTATTTGACCAAGAAGGAGAGCGATGGAGTGCTGCATCAGATAACCTGGCCTCCACAGTCACCTGACCTCAACCCAATTGAGATGGTTAGGGATGAGTTGGACCGCAGAGTGAAGGAAAAGCAGCCAACAAGTGCTCAGCATATGTGGGAACTCCTTCAAGACTGTTGGAAACCCATTCGAGGTGAAGCTGGTTGAGAGTGCCAAGAGTGTTTAAAGCTGTCATCAAGGCAAAGGGTGGCTACTTTGAAGAATCTCAAATATAAAATATATTTTGATTTGTTTAACACTTTTTTGGTTACTACATGATTCCATTTGTGTTAATTCATAGTTTTGAAGTCTTCACTATTATTCCCACAATGTAGAAAATAGTAAAATAAAGAAAAACCCTTGAATGAGTAGGTGTGTTCAAACTTTTGATTGGTACTGTAATTGTGAGGCAGGGCAACAAGGCTCTTCCTCTTTCGTCTAAGTAAGAACCTATGACTAGTGTTTCTTTTGTCACAAACTGAGTGAATTTTACTGAACGGCAGGGGCAGCTGGAGTATCTTTCCTACCACCTTTGCATAGGTTTTGTTTATGCCGTAAAACACTGACAGGTTATGAAAATTCCCCACTGGATGAAAAATAGATGACTTTGTTAAAGTACAGGAGGTTAATTTGTTAAGTAGAGCCCTGTGTTGTGAAGAGACATGGAGGCTGTGTTTGGACTGCTGGGGATCTTAGTAGGAGTGTCTCATGGTAAGAAGTTTATTTTATGTGTCTGTGTCCCTCTTTTTATGCATAATAAACAGAGTTTTGTACAGTATATAAAGCAGTAAGAGCATCGTTTGTTCACAGCTCTTTGTGATACAGTATACTGTAGGTTACTCAGAATCACTTTTGTCAAATTAATACCTCTCATAAACTGAGGTGATGTTACAGTATGTTGCCAATTAACCCATAAGATTCTAGGGGGGGGGGGGGGGGGGGGCTACTAAGCTATATAGAATTGTTTTAAGAAGGTCATACCAAGGATCATTTTGCTATTTGATTTTGAATAAGACCCCTTGAAATGATTAAGTTTAGCCTTATTGCTATTAGCCCATACAAATGCATTGAATAACAGATCGTCCCATGAAAGAATCTAAAGGATATTTGTTCTGAAGTGTATTTCCTATATCTGAGAGATATAAGAAATATCAGGAAACGTGTATATACACTACCATTCAAAAGTTTGGGATCACTTAGAAATGTCCTTGTTTTGAAAGAAAAGCAAAAAAAATTGTCCATTAAAATAACATCAAATTGATCAGAAATACAGTGTAGACTTTGTCAATGTTGTAAATGACTATTGTCGCTGGAAACTGCTAATTTATTTATGGAATATCTACATAGGCGTACAGAGGCCCATTACCAGCAACCATCACTCCTGTGTTCCAGTGGCACGTTGTGTTAGCTGCATTAAGTGCATTAAAATGCATTAAGATGGAACGAAATTCCACAAATTAACTTTTAACAAGGCACACCTGTTAATTGAAATGCATTACAGGTGACTACCTCATGAAGCTGGTTGAGATAATGCCAAGAGTGTGCATAGCAGTCATCAAGGCAAAGGGTGGCTAATTTGAAGAATCTAAAATGTTTTGATATAACACTTTATTGGTTACATGATTCCATATGTTATTTCATAATTTTGATTTCTTCACTGTTATTCTACAATGTAAAAAATGTAGAATGAGTAGGTGTCAACTTTTGACTGGTACTGTATATGTATTACATTTTTTGCACTGAACAGTCTCATATATATACTTCCATATACTGTTGCGTGCTTGTATCATCATCTGTAAAATTGAACTCAAAACGGGGACAGTAATAGTCACTGACTTTCTTCTTGATTTTCAGGTATGGTGACCTCCTGTGATGCTGGACAGAACAGGTCATGTTATGCAGCTCTGGGAGGAACTGTCTATCTCCAGCTGGTGACTAATGCCAGAGCATCTGAAATCACGTTTAAAAAAGGCTCCAATGGTAATTCTATACGAATATTCCGAATGAAAGACAACAAGGTGATAATCCATGACTCCATTACAACTAGGTCACACTTCTTCATCAGCAATGGGACATTTATGATAAATAACACAGAAAGGACTGATTTAGCTGAATACGTCATTGTAACCTTTGATAAAAATGGAACATCATTGGGCACCAGAAGACTACAACTGTTAATTGAAGGTAAATGCCTAACTCTCTAACTCATGACTATATTATTTGATTATTTGATACATTCATTTCACCATTCGCTTCCTAGATATTAATTTAGGACATTTCATCAACAAGTATGATGCAATCAATGACTTATAAATCAAAGTAACTAAAAATGCATTTAATAATGTGTAACTATTTAAAGTATGTAAATGTGTCCATAGAGCTGTAATTGTGATAAACTAGACAGCAAGCAGTAACAACATTATAACCTCAACATAAATACCATTGTTCATCTTCCCCCATAGCCCCTGTGTCCCATGCAAAGCTGTCCTCTGAGTGTCTGTCTAATGGAGAGGTGAGGGTGTCCTGCTCCTCTGAGGGGGACGGTCCCCAGTACAGCTGGACTCTGGATGGACGCCCACTGAGAGACACTGAGGCCTCTCCTGGTGACAAGACAGACACCATCACGCTGAAGAAAGGCCTGTCTGGAGATCTCACCTGTACCGTCAAAAACAACATCAACAGTGTTACCACCAGCGAGAGAATCTCGCACTGTCCAGGTTATCTGCTGCTTAATTTATATTGTTAAACAGACGTATTATGAAATAATATGAATGATTAATGATACAAATTATGATAATGATCAATCCTTATCAATGGAAATTGACCTGTTGAGAAACTGCACAGTCCATTTGCCAGTGTTTAATTCAGATACATATTTGATTCCTGTATGTATTGCCTACAGCACTCATATATATGAACTGCACCAAACCCAACAAGACAAAGACAGCAGCGTGGGTGATTGCAGCTGGTAATACTCTGTGTGCTAAGCCTACACCAGTGGCACCCACGACTGTGACTGAAGCCTCCACCAGGAAAACAACCACTGGTAAGGTACTTGACACCTTTGTGACCTCCAGACCCAGCAATCACACAAATGCCACCCAAAATATCAGTGACAAAAGCCCATCAGACCCTGTGGAATTTCAGTAAGTGATAATGCTCACCCTGATGTTTTATTGGTGTCATTATCATTATTATACAGTTTAGTCTATTTTTTTTAAATTTGAACCATTTTAAATAGCAAGCACACAAAACTTGAAAAAGCCATACTTGCACATGAGTAAAATCATGGAGGATAACACACAATAAAGTCTGGGACTTATTTCCATGGTGGTCCTCTTGAGACAAGATGGCCATGCAAGATCAAACACGGTTGAACACAGTATGGCAGCGAGATAATACAGTATCAAAACAAAGAAGAACATCTATCTCATCATTGCAGTTATATCGTAGGGGACATTCATAATGGAACAGAAGACTTCAAACAATGCAGAGAGAGCTTCTCCAAGACATTTGCTAATGTTAGTAAGCTCTGTGCTAAGTATGCTCTCCAACATAGTTTTACTTGAATGAGACACCAGAAGTGTAGAGTCATCCGCATAAAGGAAAAGACTGAGAACAAGCCTCTTTCGTATCGTTTATATACAGTAAAAACAGTAGTTGTCCAAGCAGGCTCCCCTGCAGAACACTACAACTTATTGGATTTGCCTGAAACAGTGAACCATTTAACCTCTACCACTAGCTCCCTACTTGACAAGTAGGACTTTAACCAGCCTAGAGGGATACTGTTTAACTCCAGTGCCTCCAGTTTGGAGATTAGGAGACAATGGTTGACTGTATCAAAGGCCCTTTGAAGGTCAAGAAGTATCATTCCACAAAGACAATTAGCATTTCCTGTTAGTGCAGGAGGATTTTCCTGCTGTAACAAACGGGCTGAAATTAAAATCCTATATCTGTAGTAACATTGGTGGCTGGTTTTACAATGGAACAACCTTCCACACTTCCATATGTTGTTTTGTTTCCTCTCTTTTACCCAGTGATCATCTGGATGGCAGCAGGGTCTCTGGCAGCAGTGGTTATTGTCCTAGTGATGGTGTTGGCAGTTTACTGTGTCCAGAAGAAAAATAAACCTTCAAAGACGCCAGGTTAGAGGAAATTTATCAGTACCTTTTCATTTTTTCTTAAGTACTACAATTTACAGCTTTTACCAGTCTTGCCAGTGAAATACTAGATGTAATGTCTCCCCACCTGTCCCTCTCGCTCGCTCGCTCTCACTCTCTCTCTCGCTAGCTAATGATGACAGCCAGGATGTGGAATACGCTGATGTCAGGATACTGAAGAAGCAGAAGAGACAGAAGGAGATGGAGGCGTCGATGGAGGTGGAGTACAGACAGATGAAAGTGGTGGGGGTTCCCCAGCAGCCAATGGAGGTGGTGTATGGACAGTTTAAAATATTACAGGGTCCCCGGGGGAAGGTAAACACACCTGAGGAGGAGGACTGTGTGTACGCCAGGGTACAGAAAGGCCAGGGAGTAAGGTACTGTCTAGATAGAACATGAATGAATAGACTGAGAGTTGAATCGATGAGAGTCTGAGATGAATCACTGGTTGCGTCCTAATGATCTCTCCTTTTCTTGTTCAATTCCCTTCTCGGATTTGGAAGGAAATGAATGGAAGATGGAATCTCCCTGTTGCCCATGCCAACACCAATCCAATGCTTTTAAATGTGTGGGAAATAGTGAACAGGCACAAATTTCAGGAAGAAAGAGATTATTGGGATGCACTCCCTGAGAGGCCCAAAGTTGATACAGACGATAGCCATGTTGAATCATGTCGTCTTAGTTACAAAACACAGCTGTTACTGTAAATGTATGTTCACACTTTAGAGCACATACTGTCTGTTTCCAAGAAGTGGACACTGTCTGTTTCCAAGAAGTGGATACATCACTTCTGTTTTTCTTTACCACGTTCTTTACCACGTTTGTTTCTTTGGAAAAGTGTGGTCTTGTTTCAGTTGTGTGACATGTCACAAATTCTTACATGTGTTTGCTGCATGATAGAAGTATTAAAATAGTTATTTCAAGTAATGTTTTAAAGAATTTTGATTTTGATAATTGCATAACAAAAATTGAATGACCAATTTCCAATACCTTAAGTCAATACTTTAAAGCTTGCAGTCCATCTCCCTAGTTGACACATCTTGAGATATTGCTAAAAATCAAATATACTCTTATTTGTCTATGAGGAAAATCATCCTGGCATCCACACACATGCATACATGTATGGTAATATCTAAGATAGTGGTTACATGATGATCTTTATACAGCACAGTACCTGTACAGCAAATAAGATCATGTATAATTTTTTTGAAATTGCTATTTATTTTTGAGCTAGTGCAATAATAAGCTAATGTTGTAAAATAGTTGTTCAGATACATGGTCATATCTTTTCACACCGTCAAAATCTTTTTTTTCTTCCCTTGAACCTTTCCACGTCTCTGGTTCTGGAGGGTTAAAGTTGGTGATGCATTTCCTGTTTGAGTCGCATTATTTCCAGTTGAGAATCCCCTCGTTAACTAAAAATAAAGCATATATGATTTTGCCATATGGTATCTCATTCTCACTCAATAAGTTAAGCTAAAAGAACAAATTGTGAAGAGGCTGTTGATAAATAAAGATAATGTTTCTAACAAAGTGTGGATAACAATGTAATATGCAGAGGAATCACTTGTCGTGCTCATTGTTGATGCCACTGTGTGATTGGAAACTGCAATTTGATAATAAAATCCTGTGTTTTAAAAACAAGCAAAAGTTTTACCTGTCTTCTCTAATAGTACAGTATAGAGGTCAGAGGTCAAGGTTAAGAGCATTGGGCTATCATTCATCCCATCTGAGGTGTAATAAACGCAGTCTTTATGGCCAATCATAGTTGAATTCTCCACAACCCCAGGATCATTACCTCTCTATGGTTACTGATCTATAAGACAGGTGACACAGATGCCCAGGTATGCTGCTGTAATTCATGTAACTAACATGTTCTTCTGACATCTTCTTGTCATGTCCCCTATTAGACAATAAGCAGGGAGAAAAGGGTATGCAATTTCAAAATCAGCAGACTGCACAGATTAATTTGAAATTCATAAGAGTTAAGGCCAAATACTGTCATATGGGTACTGTAAACTGGGGATGTAAGTGTCTATAAGTTTTACAGCAATGCAATGAGTTCAATACCCATCATCATGTGACTTAGATAAGGCTTTTATCAGTTTGATAGCGCAATCATGAAACTTTTCATTTGCCTATGGCATTAAAATAGCAAACTCATCACTTGTGGAGAGACTGTAAATGGCTAAAACGGGTGGTTTCTCTCCTTGGTGATCATGGATGACTTGGCACATACTGTACAGGGTATACAGCAGGTTTTCAAACTTGTTTTCAGGTGTCCATTTTGGCAAAAACGGGACAAACAACATCTATATGTAGCCTAGGTGTCAACGATACACTTGTAAAGTCGTTCGCAACACAAATGTTTGTACCAATAAGACGTTCCAAGACATTTATTTGCCTGGATGAATCAAATGATTGAGAAACTGAGGCCAGCTGTAGATCAACTATCAGGATGTGAAGAGAAATACCCCTGCTTACTTCGTATCTCAACATCTCTTCAATTGAATTTCCCTTCACAGTGCCTCAAAACGAATCAAACCTTTCAAGCAAAATATTGAAGATAAAAATATATAAAAAAAAAAAAAACATGAAATCAAAACATTTACGTTATTTTTTTTAGTTACAAATTCATTTGCGTCAAGAAAATATAAACACAAAAGCAGTTGCAAATAAGGCACTTATGTCTTTTATACATATTTGCATAGTGTAACCTGTTCTTCTCTCTCTTTCTTCTTATCACAACACAGACCGTAGCATTCTACTACAGGTGTGCAAGACGCATGTAATAGGGTTTTCATCATATCACTGAGGTCAATTACATCTTCTGTAGTGATTGTCATGGGAACAGCAGTTTAATATTGTTATCCTCAGTACTCCTCTTTGATAGTCATTGATATTTTCTCTGACAACAAGCTGGAGCTGGTTGCCATGGAGCCGTTGCTGGGGTCAGCCAGGCAGGATGGAGTAAAGGTCAGGGTAGTTGTAGTCTTAGAGGCCTGCTGGGACTGCTGGATCTTCTTCTTGGTCATTTTCCTCTCCTTGGCCCTCCTGTTCTGGAACCAGATCTTTACCTGTGGTGATATCAGAGAATGATGAGACCTACATTGCTCTCTGAGACCCACCTGTAGCGCTCACCTGTCTCTCTGACCCACCCGTCCCTCTCATCGACATGTCTGCTCTCTGCCATCTACCTGTCTCTCTGAGAGGCCCCGGGCCAGCTCTGCACTGGAACTCTTTCTACAGCTCTCCAACTGTCTCTGTAACACACACCCGTCTCTATGACACGGCTGTCTTTCTGACGCCTGTCTGTTTTGTCTCTCGGACCCACCTGTCTCTCTGAGAGGCTGAGGCCCAGGGCCAGCTCCGTCTTCCTCCTGATGGTGATGTAGCGGCTGTACTGGAACTCCTTCTCTAGCTCTAGGCGCTGCTCGTCTGTGTACACCACCCTGTACTTGTCCTTGGTCCGCGTCTTCCCTCCTGGAACCAAACACAAGTATGACAATGCAACAAGTATAATAATAAATGTGTCTATCAACTATTAAAGGAATGGTCCAGCACTGAGTATTTGTCAAGGATTTTGATGTCGATGTTCTAAATTGGTTAAATTGGTATGTCAGGTGATATGATAAATACAAAAAGAGGGATTGGCATACGTAGATTTAAGTGTAAGCAGTGTGAAGATATCTCCATGACTCAGGCTGCACAATGTATGAACAGTAGTGTCACCGCAGACTGCTACATTTGCTGATGGAGAAATGTCTGGAGCCGTGTTAGAGTTGAGTCTCACACGTGGGGGTGGTTGAAAGCTCTCTGGCGCCTGTGAAGCCTCATCTACCCTATTAGTCATGTTAATCATAAGCACTGTGTAAGAGACTATGGAAGACATTACTGTGGTGGTTCTTATCACTGTGAGAGCTGTTTACATAGGAGTTTACATAGATAGCCTCTCAGTCCCACTTGCGTGCGTGAGTACACACACAATTACTATACACACACACAACACACATTCTCACACACACACACACAGCGCCAGGGACGGGTGAGTCAGGGAGATGATATTGATCCACAGGAGAGGTCTTGAAGGCACGGTGTGACCGAACATTGATCGCAGTAGGGCGAGGAGGGGAACACAAAGTGAGATAAGGCCAGGAGAGTTTCCAGTAGAGGAGGGTTGATCCTGTCCTGTCTGAGACACCCAGCCCAGTCCAAACCAAACCCCTGGCTGTCAGCCTTATCTGCTTAACCTGTCACCCCCACAGTGGACAGAGAGGGTGGGGAACCACAGGCTACAGAATCCCTCGCCTCGGATGTTAGCTTTTCACTAAGATATTTTAACCAGCGGAAAGGATAGGTGAAAAGGTTCTGTTTGATGAATGTGTGTGACGTTGTGCAATGGTTCTGGAACGTGTGTATAAGAATATGTATTCTGTTTTCAGTGTGTCAACAATGCTTGTTTTGTATCTTGTAAGCCTACACCCACTCAAAATGTTAAACCTGACGTCTGCCATTGAGCACTGACATTGGATCAACAAATCCATAACTTGTGCTATTTTTCTAATAGGTGTAGTACTCTCCGCAAAGTTCATAAATCAACAAACTGTTTCGGGCGTTCAACGATAAGTAGCCTACTGTACAAAATAAATACATTTTATTGAGGAAATAAACTATGCCAATTCATAGATATGAGACAGGCTCGAGGGGATTGGGATTCGGGGAGTTTACCTGTACTGGATGAATGTACATTGTGTCTGATCCAGTCGTATGAGTTTCTTCTCTCTGAGTCTGGAGAGTACTGCCCGGCAGGTGAGTTGAGTGAAGGAAGAGTTCCCGGCCCCGTAGGCAGGATGGATGTCAGATCCGGGGAACTGAAATTGATCTGTTCTGTACCTGGGCTCAAACCGTGGAAGTCCGCGCTCTGGCCATACGGTGACCACTGCTCCCGCGGACCTGCTAAGTAAGCAGGGTTCCACACACCTGTCGTCTGGGCATGCGGGTCACTGACGCCTGTGACGTGATGATAACCGGTGAAATCCGTATACTGCATGAAGTTCTGACTGTTCAGAGGTTGAGTCGGGTGTCCCGCGGAATTTGAGAACATTCCGGTGTTTTTATCCATCAGGTAACTCACGTACATCTCAATGAATTAGCTCCTCTGCGCATGGTAATCCACAAAATTATTTCACCAATTCTCTAGAAATTCCTAGAAATCTATCTACGTGACTCGACCTCCTGTAACCTACGCACCTGTTCTGTATCTACACCTCACCACACCTTTTATATAGTGTTGTTTCCTGGACAAGTTGACAGTTCGAAGGTATCTCCATGACGTCAACTTTACAACCTGGAGGGACTACCTAGTTAGCTCAGCCCCTCACATCAAGATTATATCGGGTATTTTTCAGAAATTGTGTTAATGAAAAAGTTAGGATCAGCTGAGGCCATTGAGGGGAGGACATTATGGTTATTTCGTGTACAAGATGATTCCTTCAATCAAAGTCATTCACTGTGTTTATGTCTGTACGAGGTGGGGTTGGGGTTGGGGGATATATTCCCTCCTTAAAGTCTGATACACTGCATGACTTTACAGTGATCCTAGTGGGGCATCAGATTACCAGACATGACATGCAGGCCTACAACCTGAAATGAGGGACAACAACGTGCTGGGGTAAAGTACATTTCATGTGTGTGATCTGCTGTCCTCTACTGTTTGTGAAAAGTAATGACGTTTCTTGGGTTTGAAGTAGGCTGCCATCTCAAAACGACTTTTACTTTCACCTGAGGCAATTAATGCTGTACAGACCCTTCTACTTACTTTATGAATAAAAATGTCACATTGTTGATCATCTACAGTGACAGCCTACTCAGCTGGTGCAAAGACACCATCCATTTGAATTTCGGAAGGGATGGCATTTATTAAAGATTGAAGTCAATATCTAGTCTAGACGTCCACTAGCGACAATCCACCATTAGCACCGGCCAAGTGAACACTAAAGGATGAGAAACTGTTATAATACTCTTAAAGCATCCAGCCAAGTTCACCTGCTGGCGCCCTATAAACCTGATGTCCATCAGAATGTGGAGAAAAATGTACGGTGATCTGGCACCCAGACAGAATATAGCTCATACTGTACTGTAAATCCCCCTTTCTCTACCACTTGTAATGTAAAGAATAGCTTATAAAGTAGAGCTTTTGTGGAGAGTGTGTTTTCAGCACTGGTATCTTGTTGGACTGTGTAGGGCCACACATATCTTGTTCGTTGTTGCTGCAAACAAGACAGACAGACAGACAGACAGACAGACAGACAGACAGACAGACAGACAGACAGACAGACAGACAGACAGACAGACAGACAGACAGACAGACAGACAGACAGACAGACAGACAGACAGACAGACAGACAGACAGACAGACAGACAGACAGACAGACAGACAGGAATGCTAGGCACCCACACGCACGCACGAAGCATGCACACTTCAGCTCAACAGGCAAGTCTGTCCATTACACAACACAGATTCCAGACATAAGCTTTGAGCAAAGCCAACTGTCTGAGCTTTATGTAAGTCTAAAACTCTATTATAGCTCCTTGAAAAAAGTCTCCAACATCTGCCGAAAAGTTTCAAACCACAAAACGCTTTAAATAGAACATACTGCATATAGACAACTGAGTTAGAGGAACTTGACCCTCACTCTGTGCCAGAAATAAGAATCAGACTTTTTCTAATTCAGAGGTAGATTGAATTGTCTCTGTGGTTAAGTGTAGTAGTCCTACATAAACAGTATAGCATTTCACTACTGTATGTCTTTTAGACACATAAAGTGTAACTGGGGAAGTAATTAAAGATTTCTAGCCTCTTTGGGCCACTTGTGAGACGCTTACACGTCTCAGGAGCCCTGCCTCTGGGCGGTTATGAGTTGTTATGGGTCCCCAGGCAGACCCAATGCTTTGATGTTCACCAGCCTCCTCCTGGAGGGAAAGATACTGTGGACTTAAGTCACAGCCTGAGGCAACCTGTGGCCTACAACAGGGGCGTCACGATCCCCAAAAATCTGAGGGGGCACAAAGTACGTGAGAATCGCTACTGGGTGGACACCGGTAAATTGGAAGATTTTGCATTTTTGAAACACCTGAAACCTATCTAGAGCCATAATCATTACGCTTAATTCTATGTCCAAATATTTGTCTATTTTTCTGCATATCTAAGCATTCCTCTTGAGCTGTCTGTATCCTCCTGAGTGGGGGTCCTTTTTAATGAAACAAAATATGTTTCTCTGCATCTCTGCTAATATCTGGGTCAAAGATTGGTAGGAATGTGAGTCTTATTCTGTACACTTAGTTATTGCTTGCTTTTCAAAAGTCTACAAACCTTGCCAGCAGGCATGCCAGCTAAGATAGTTAGACAAGCTAGCTACTCAAACTTGATTGATAGCCTGAAATGGCATCTTGGTGGCTAGTTATGAGGTTGGGAGATTGGGAACCTATCTGGGCTAGCCAAGGCCAACTTCATAAAATTGCTAAGTGGCTAGTAGTATTACAGAAGTGGAGAAAGTACAAATCTGCAGGGGCACATGCCCCTGTGTTGCCCCCTATGGGCATGATGCCTCTGGCCTACTGGGCCTCGCTAAATGCTGTGTTATCTATTCGTACTGTGTTATGTAATACTTTATTATGCAATACTAAATGTGGTTGCTTGAAGTTTATCCCACAGATCGTTTACAAACAAGCACGTCATTGATAACGTCACAACAATTATCTTTAAGTGTTTAATTGTGGCCAGTATTCATTCTTATACAACATAATTCTCTCTTACTGTAACTACTGATGAGGATTGCCCAATTTGAGACTCTCCGCACATAAACAAATATACAGTAGGCAGAACTGCATGGCACCTTATCCTAGCTCAAATTAGTGATTTATTACCCTACTAAGCTTTCTATATTGTCACACCCTGATCTGTTTCACCTGTCTTTGTGATTGTCTCCACCCTCCTGCAGGTGTCGCCCATCTTCCCCATTATCCCCTGTGTATTTATACCTGTGTTCTCTGTTTGTCTGTTGCCAGTTTGTCTTGTTTGTTCAAGTCAACCAGTGTTTTGTGTTTCAGCTCCTGCTTTTTCCAGTCGCTCGTTTCTCGCCCTGCTGTTTTTGACCCTTGCCTGTCCTGACTCCAAGCCCACCTGCCTTACCACTCTGCCTGCCCCTGAGCCTGCCTGCCGACCTGTACCTTTGCCCCCCTCTGGATTACCGACCTCTGCCTTACCCGGACCCTGAGCCTGCCTGCCGCCCGGTACCGTTGCCCCACCTCTGGTTTACTGACCCCTGCCTGCCTTGACCTATCTATTGCCTGCCCCTGTTGGAATATTAAACTATTGTTTATTCGACGTGGTCTGCATCTGGGTCTTACCTTCATACCTGGTTATATATAGGGTTTGACATTTTCCCTTTAACTACAAAACAAAACATATCCTCTCTTGACCACTCCCTAGACTACTCCAACTGTTGTGCCATTGTAAAAGCCACCGCCCCCTTAAGTGAAGCCATGTAAATATGACTGTGGATAATTCACCAGGCCTCCCAGCAACACATGCGTGTCCCAGCCAGTCAGTCCATTGGCATTCTTGGCCTAGCCAGTCACAGGGCTTAGACTGACATATTTCTACCGTGATGGTCTGTCCCAAAAGAATAGCTGGCCTGTTTTTAATTGGAGGATGTTTAGACTGTTTGTCTTAGCTCCCGTCATCCTCGTAGATAAGAGTATGTGGGGGAAGCGATGAGTACTGTATAGCAGCCATGGTGTTACTATTACTGGTATTTCAAAATGAGGATGTTTTCCACATCTGGTACAGTAGATGGAGAAGCAACAGCTGTAGCAGAGGGCTAATGTTCCAGTGATAGAAGTTTAAGTAATTGATGTTGTGGTAGTGGCAGCAGTGCAGCGATCTATACTGCACTAAGAGCTCACTTTGGGCTTGTAGAGAACATGATAATATATATTCTAAAGTACTACAGTAGATTACTATTGCATTAGTATAAAACTGTGAGGTGGGGCCCACTATGCTCCGACTGGCAGCTCCTGTTCTGAAGACTATGGTGTTTTCCCCTCTGAACTCCATGTGTTGTGTTGTAACTGCCCTCCTATCTAACTACTGGGCACTCTACATCCCTCTAACTGCTGCTGCTGGGCCTTCACATTGACTCAAACAATTAAAGGAGAGTATGGTCCAATTTGCCCCCTCATCTCTAACTCTCTGTCCCGCCCGTTCCCTCTCAGGAGGCCCTCTCTAATAGAAAGAAAGGCCTGAGTCAGCTGCTGGCTGGTATTGTGAATTTTCAGGCCATCCACTCATATCCTGGGAAAGGAGAAATTAGGAATCTGGCCAAGATTGAAAACAGACTTGGGCACAGACATTGAAAACACAGAGAGAGAGATATTCTTTCAAATTGAAAGCAGAGCTCCTTTGCACAGTACAAACCTGCTGTTTTCTCTCACTCTTTCACACTTTGTGTAGATGAGGTGATTAATACTGAAAGTGAAGCTGAGTTATGTTAAGTGAAAGAGAGACTTGTTTTTCGTTTATTTTCTATAGCCTAGCACAGGCTTGCCAAAACATGTTTTCTCCTGGAATTGTCCCGTACTCTCACTTTGTTGTGCTCGTTTTGAGTCTTAGATGCAGATGCAGTCCAGTCCTGTTGCTAGTAGTGACTGTCGGAACCGCTTCAGTTCAGTTACACCTCAAACATATCACATCGGTGGTGAACCTTAGAACAACAAACACAACCTGATCCATTTGTTTGACTCGCCATCTTCCCCCTCTGTCTACCCCTCCTCGCTCTCGATCTCTCTCTCAATTCAATTTCATTTTCAATTTAAGGGATGAATTGGCATGGGAAACATATGTTAACATTGCCAAAGAAAGTGAAGTAAATAATAAACCAAAGTGAAATTAACAATTGCATCTCTCTCTCTCTCTCTCTCTCTCTCTCTCTCTCTCTCTCTCTCTCTCTCTCTCTCTCTCTCTTTCCCTCGCTCCATGTGTCAAAGCCTCAGCAGTGGTGGATCAGGAGCACTGGCAGTCTCTTCTGGGTGAGAGAGACCGTATTTGTTTCTGTTCGCTATTCGGCAGAGCAGTGGGCTGGCTTTATCAGTGTGTGTGAGAAGAGAGCAGAGGAGAGCAGGCCAGAAGAAAGGAGACCCCCTGTGCTGTGATTTGACTACATAAACAGAAAGCTCAGAGCTGTACCTCCTCCGGCGGACTCCCAGGACATTGAAGATTAACCCTAAACCCTACAGTCCTGCACTTCAGAGGGATCTAGTCCAACCCTTAAAAACACAATTTGCTGGAGACTGTTACTAGAGACTGTTACTCTGAAGGCAACCAACCCCTGGATAGAGCACTTCTTCAACAGAAAGAGAGAGAGAGAGAGAGCGAGAGATAGAGAACTAGACACACTCACAGAGACTGAGACGTGATCATGTTTTAGGAGCCAAGACACAGCCGAGAACTGGTTCACTGAAGGTAAGAGGGTTTTGTTTCAGCTTGGCTCTTTCGTTTTATTTCACATTTACAGTTTTTCTGACTAATACATTTTTGGCAGCTTTAATAGAGCCTATGATTTACTACTGGACATGAAGGATGTATAAATTCAATTAGTTGGGACTGAAATCCCACTCCGAATAATTAAATTACATGGCTGTCTATCACATGTAGCTGTCCACAACTGGATAATGCCATTTTCTTAAAACATTTTCTGTTGTAATGATTAATTGGGAATTGATTCATTTAGTTCACTTTGTGTGTATTTAATGTCATGGAATGGCTTCCCAGACTTACACTATTGTGTGTTTTGTGTGTGTGTTGGTGGTTTGTGCTGTTTAAGATTGGGGAGGATGTTTTTATTTTATGAGCATGGCCTTATTTCTACTACTTCATATTGGATGACAGTTCAAGAGACCAATTGGATTAATCAAGGTGATAGAAAGTGACACATTCAATACCGTCTTGCACACTCTTGCCTGCATCTAGCTGATCTATGGCGCAATCATTAGTCCTAACAGTTGCAAACAAGAGTTTCTAGACAAATTCAGGTAGATTTATCCCCATTTCGTTTGCTTCCATTTAAGATTTGTTTTTCAACAGAATCTGTCTAAAAAGATACACCTCTGATCATCCGCAAACACAGTTCACTTTCATAGCAGCCACATACAAAAAGCATCATCACTTTGCTCATTGTGTAAGTCCTTCTTTTATCTACACACTTTCCTCCTCTCACCTTTTCCCTTTGCTTGTGGACTTCAATGCACAACACAAAAGCTGCCTGACCAGGCAAAAATAATAATTCCAACCCAAACTTTCATACCATAAATCGTTGTCACCATATTAGCTAACGTCATAGTCAACATAGCTTCTAGAACTAACGCGTTAGTAAACCAACTACAATCACACAGTACAGTGTACATACAGAAAGCAGTTTAGGAGTTACACAGGTGGGACGAGGTGGCAATAAATTAATAAAACCAAAAGCTTACTCTGACTTGGAAGAGTTCCAGTGTTGGATAGCATTAGCCAGCTAGCTAACATAAATAGCATTCCTCTCTGTTTGAGCCGGGTGTTTGGTAAGCTAAATTAGCTAGCTGCATTAGTTAGCTAAGTAAGTGAAACAAATGAAAATATAGCTATTTCTCTCTATCGTGGCTGCTTCTCCTTAATTTTTGAAGAAATGAATTTGTTCAAAACTGTTCAACTATTGTCTTTGTCTCTCTTTGAGTCAACTACTCACATTTTATGCACGGCACTGCAGTGCTAGCTAGCTGTAGTTTATGCTTTCATTACTAGATTAATTCTCTGATTCTTTGATTGTGTGAACAACATGTCAGTTCATGCTGCAAGAGCTCTGATAGGTTGTAGGATATTCTCCGGATGTTGTCATATTACTGTGTAAGTCTATGGAAGGGGGTGAGAACCATGAGCCTCCTAGATTTAGCATTGAAGTCAATTTACCCAGAGGAGGACGGAAAATAACAGTCCTCTGGCTACACCATGGTGCTACCCCAGAGAGTGCTGTTGAGGCTACTGTAGACCTTCATGTGTGTTGACAAGTGAATACACTGATTATAGAAAATATTAAGAACACCTCCTCTTTCCATGACATAGACTGACCAGGTGAATCCAAGTGAAAGCTATGACCCCTCATTGGTGTCACTTGTTAAATCCACTAATCAGTGTGGATGAAGGGGAGGAGATAGGTTAACGAAGGATTTTTAAACCTTCAGACGATTGAGACATGAATTGTGTATGTGTGCCACTCAGAGGGTGAATGGGCAAGACAAAAAAATGTAAGTGCCTTTGAACTGGGTATGTTAGTAGGTGCCAGGCGCACTGGTTTGTGTCAAGAACTGCAACCCTGCTGGATTGTTCATGCTCAACAATTTTCTGTGTGTATCGAGAATGGTCCACCACCCAAAGGACATCCAGCCAACTTGACACAACTGTGGGAAGTATTGGAGTCCACTTGGGCCAGCATTCCTGTGGAACACTTTGACACCTTGTAGAGTCCATGCACCGACAGGGATGTTCTGAGGGCAAAAGAGGTGGTGCAACTCTTACACACACACACACACACACACACACACACACACACACACACACACACACACACACACACACACACACACACACACACACACACACACACACACACACACACACACACACACACACACACACACTTTGTGCTTTGGTGCTAAAGGGGCTATTTGTACAGTTTTCTCAACTCACCCTTGGTGAACCACTGGTCCTCACCAGTGAACCATTGATGCCCTGCAGCTCTGGTGAATGACCTTTACAGAATCAATCTTCTACGCATAGCTACACAGGGGAGCCACTGACAGCCATGGAGCCATTATCATAGCATAGCATCATTCACGTCATAGGAGTCTTCAGTTGAGGATACAACTCTGTGTTTTGTTTTAACCACATACATAAACATAAACAGATGTAGGATCTTAATTTGACTATTGTCACAGCAAAATAATCCTGCAGCAAACGGATTTAAATGTTAAGTCCATAATGTTGCTTGATGGGTGGTTAGGCTATTAGCTGGCCAAAAGTAGGCCACATGAAAAGTGCAATACTGTTAATATAACCGTGTGTTAGAGTGGGTTTTCAGTGAACGTATGTAAATCAAAAAGCTCATCTACATTTCCTGTGGTGCAGGAAAATTCCCAGGAACAAAAGAGTGATCAAATTAAGATCCTACTGTACATCTGTAAGTGTAATACATTTGGGCCCGGTTTCCCGGACTCAGATTAAGCCTAGTCCTAGACTGAAACAGGATGTGAATGGAGATTCTCCATTGAAAAGGCTTCTTAGTTCTAAGCTTCATCTGTGCCCGGGAAACTTGCCCATAGAATTGTTGCTTTGTCATTGGTGAGCATGTGTCGTTTGTAAACCAATGAGTTGTATCTGTGTCAGCTGAGCAGAAAAGAGAGAGAGGCAGACATTTATACAAACTTACTCTACTCTCTGACATCCCCACAGACAGACTTAATCACTGTGGATGTTTCAGTTATTGAGCTGGCATACATATTACATACCGTATGGTTATAGTAGTCATTTAATCTCATAACAAAGACATGTGTGGTATGTTGATCTTTCATCCAACAGATGTTGTGCACCTGAGACTGCTGTTCTATGACTATGGTCAGACGCTAGAAGCCTTTGGTATACCAATGCTCTGGCATGGGGCGGTTTAGGTTGTAGAGCCACAAACAGACAATACTCTAGCACTGTAATGCAGATGGATCTGTTTGATAAACCCGATGTTAGCATGACATGTGGTTTACTGTTGACTCCTCATATCTGTCTCTTCTCCTCTGAAGTACAGTTTTTTATCATGTGTAACCATATTGTCACGAGCTGTTTGGATGTATATAAGACATGAATAGCCTGTTTACTGATCTTTAAAAATGATGTTCATACCATTGTTTTATAACGAGTGTTTTATGTATTGTTTTATAATTGCCATTCTATCTCACATTCTAAGACGTTCGGAAGTTTGATTTAAGGCAAGTTTGGAACATTGTGGGGATTTTCCTACAGTGTGTCAGGGGGCCGGTATGTTGGATAGAAAGAGAGTTCTCCCTGTGCTGTTGTAGTGCTACAGTCTTCTCTTCTCTTCTCTTCTCTTCTCCCCTCCCCTCCCCTCTCCTCTCCTCTCCTCTCCTCTCCTCTCCTCTCCTCTCCTCTCCTCTCCTCTCCTCTCCTCTCCTCTCCTCTCCTCTCCTCTCCTCTCCTCTCCTCTCCTCTCCTCTCCTCTCCTCTCCTCTCCTCTCCTCTCCTCTCCTCTCCTCTCCTCTCCTCTCCCTTCCCCTCTTGTCTTCTCTGTCTGGCAGTAAAACTAATCCTTTAGCTGTCATCAGCTGTGTCCTGGCTCTCAGAGCTCCCTGCATGCCAGCCAAAGTGAGAAATGTGATTCACATTATGACCATGCAGAAGACATGCAGTGCATCTGATTAAACAGGCGGCTCACAGGCACTAACCCATATGGTCTGAAGTACCAGTGTGGTAACTTATAATCTACGAGCTTTGCAGCACATTGAATAAGGCCTTTGATTGATCTCTTCAATCCAAAGTCATAAATGTTTCGAATCAAGCACAGGCACTAATCCTGTTTAGATTTGGTACTAATAAATCCGAATTCTCTCAAATAATTGTATTTAAGTGGCCTTCATGAATAGATCATTTAGTATACCTGCTTTAGAGATCATACAATGATTACAGAATTTTCCGGGGTAGGCGGTCATTGTAAAATAAGAATTTGTTCTTAACTGAATTGCCTAGTTAAATAAAGTTTAAATAAAAAAAATACAAATAATAAAGGGTTTAGAGCTGGCACGTAGCTCTCCTTCTTGAAGTGTTGCCATTCTAACTTGTACTACAGCTCTAGTCTATATAGAGATCAACACTGAAAAGCCACATCTTCGTGCTATTCTCAGAACACAACATTATATGAATAATTTACCAGTGGTCAATAATCCATTGATTCATTATGTATCATCCTTATAATTCTGGACCAAGAAATAGCCACTGTAGTAAGGCCAGTCGTGGCTGAAACAGCCTGCTACTCAAAGCCTCCCTCTTTCTCATCCTCGTCCACCTCTCCCTCCTCCTCCACCTTGGTACAAACCATTCCACTGACAGAGTCATTAGAACATAGAACACTTACTGAGTTGTGAGGAGTGCTGAGCTAATACATCCTGTCCTGGTCTGCACCACTCCTCTCCCTCCCACCTCCCACTCAACAACACTACAAGAAGCAGCTGCATCATATCTGAGAGAGGGTGTGACCGCTATTCAGCCAGCCACTCTCTTTGGAGGACAATAGAAATAGAAGGGTTCCGTAAAAGCTTTGTAACAGAGTAATAAGGCTTCATAAGAAAGTGAAACACATCCCAGGAGGTCATATGTATTGACAGCGAGAATTCGTCATAACAGTATCACAATGAAAGTGAATGGTGAATAGAGTCAGTTTGACTATTCAGGCTGTAGTGGGTCCATTGAAAACAATGCTGTTTCATCTGGCGCTGTCCTCGGTCCAACTAAAACATGTCAGGGATTTGTTCTGGTGATACAAACTGGGCAGGAGGGCAAAGGAAAATATGCTGTAGCTCTCAGAAGTGATAAGACCTTTCACACGAAGGAAAACAGAGAAAAAATAGTCCTTGGCTAGAGTGAATTTATCTGGCTTGCTACTCTGACTGTGTGTGAATTTGAAAGATAAAAGCTAAGCTGATGATACTGCAGTGAACAAGACTAGCTTATGTGTAATTACATTTTCCCTCCTTAAAATCATAACTGAAACTACCCATGAGTCTCAGGGATGGAAATAGAAAATAACCACTATATAAGTATCTCTCATTGAAACACTTATCAATAAACATGAAAAGAATAAACTGAAATTCCTCAAAGCAGGATCAGTTGACCCCCATAGTCCTGACCCCAGTGTAAAGTTGCTTTAATGCTCAAACTAACAAACTTTACAAACTTTTTTCAAATCTCCTTTTCCTTCCTTTTTTCTCTCCCTCTCGGCTGTGTTGTTGGAAGCCGCCATGGAAAAGGAGAGGGATTTAAAGCCAGTCAGAGCTGTAATTGTATTCAGCTGTTTTCTTTTTCTTTTCCTTTTTTCGAGGAGTGTAGGCGTCCTCTATTTCTCACGGGGAAGGCGAGGGTCTGTGGTGGTGGGGCGGGGGGGGGTCTGCTATTCCCTCGAGTGTTTGAGCTGAGAGGTGGGGATGAGGGTTGGGGGACATGGGTGTTTTACTTGCCAGATGGGGAGGGTTTAGTGGAGTGGGTTGGGGGGTGTAGGGGGAGAGGGTAGGGGACTGGGGCTAGTTGTCAGTGTCTAACCCTCTACATCCGGTATCTTCCCTAGGAGTGGGAAGAGATCAACAAGGGTTTTCAGTTGTCATTTTACTGGAACTCTGCCATTCGTCTTTTTATAACATATTATCATTGCCTGGTGATAATACTGGATGTGCTTTTTACTCTACGTTATAGACACTGGTCTAGATTTCTTTGGGCCTTGATAGTAAAGGACAAACATTTGATTACAGGACAATAGTTTTTATTGTGACAAACGCTCAATGAGACATTGAATAAGAGCTACTTTGTTAAGTGTTTTTCCCCCTCTTTAATGCTTTTTAAGCCCTTTCCCTCGTTTAGTTTTCCAAATGAGTTGCAAACGAGATCATTAAACTGATATCAAACGTCAGCCACATCCAACAACTACCACACTTTTTATCACTGGTTTTTACCAGGTCCAGACCCTCAGTTCCGCTCCTCCCCTTAGCCTTCTCAGTATCATTCACAGTTTCATTTAAATAGGAGCTAGCCAGAACCCACAGCTTCCCAAATAAGAAGTCTGACACAGCTCTGTTGAGGTAGGGCCCTTCAGACACCAGTCACTGTTTACCCATGATAATCCAACACCACTGCGGTGCATTTCAAGAAGCGGAGAAAATACAGCAATGGACATTTGCTGTTATATCAATTTCACTGTAGTTTCCTCTGTCTCATTCAATTAACATCTTGTTCTGTGACGATAGTATAGCGGTTTAGGGGGAACTGCTGGAGTGGTGTGAGAATCAGCATCCCTGGCATACACTTCCCCGTTACCACCTGTGCCATGAAGGTCCAGACCTCTTGGCAGAAGCTGCAGTATACTTACTCTACAAACAAGGAAGTTAACAGTTAGTCTATGGAGGATGGCCTCTGTGTGATCCTTACTGAAGGGTCAGTAGTTTAATTGCAGGAAAGCTAAGATCTATTAGCCAAGGTAGCGTGGTGTTGTTCGACAAGGATGTAGACTTGGTTGGTTCTATAAACACAGTTCCAGTTCATTTTCCGAAGAGACTGTGACACAGTGTCAGACAAGTTTCAGTAGTGGGAAAACATTTCTGGCATTTCCGCGATGGTGAAGTATTTTTATTTGCAAATGGTTTCGTAATGGAAGAGTAGACCACAAAGTTGGAGAGGTTTGTTTTGTTCAGGACCATGTCCTGCACACGTATTAAGAATAGGCAATACCCTCTGTGTTGAGTAAGCTTTGTGTCTCTTCTCATAATCTCTTTGTTGTACTGCTCACTTTGTTGTGGTGTTGTGTCATAAACTGTGTTCTGCCCATCAGCGTGTCCCTTCTCTATTTTGTTTGTATCATCTGAGGTTGTGCTCTATCCGTTGTTGTGGTATCTCTCATTCTTCTATTCCACAGTGTGTTTGATCTTGCTCTGTCCCTTATTTTGTCATGATTTATGCTTTGTCTTGTGTTTTCCTGTGTACAGTTGTCTGATCTATGTTAATTTGTCTGTTTGATCCTGTGTTTTGTCTGTGTTGCACTGTGTTGTGCTCTTCTGTCTCTGATTGTGATGTGCCATTTTTTGTGTCATTGTGTTGCGTGTCTGGATGTGTTGTGTTGCACTGTACTCTGTATCTGGTTACGTTGTGTTGTGCTTTACAATGTGTCTGGCCAGTGGTCTTGGTGGTCTGCAGCATCACGGTTGAATCACTCCCTCACACCCACACATGGCCGTATGTTTCCCCATACAGGAAGTGAAGACTTTCCAGCTGCGCTCAAATAAGCTTTTTGGACCAAGTGTCTGTCTTTTGTTATTAAATGTATTTTTTATTATTTCAAACACTGTCTCCCCGCTTCCCCTCGGGACACACTCAGTAAGGCAAATGCTTGGTTGCAAATGTGATTGAGAAAGTGGTTCCCACCTCATCGTGTGCTGACTGCAACATCATTGCCAGATGTCCAACTCAAACACGGACCAGTATGGATAATACCCAGAGATTGAGCATGAAGGCTGCTGAGGAAAGTCAGTTTACACACTAGCTGTATCCTGCGCCTGTGAGTGGGCCGGGCTGCCTGCACGTCAGGGGGGTGAGGGGGGGGGGGGGGGGGGGGGGGGGGGGGTGACACTGAGTGTGGTGGGGTTGGTAGTGAATGCTGGGAAGGGTCAATCAGACATGAGATTCCTATTATCCCTGGGAAAACTCACGCTCTGAGAACACACTTTTAACAGCATGGTGATTACCATGACATCTCTAATGTAAACACCTATCTTTACGTCGACCATGGCCAATGGGGGAAAGGGACAGTATACATACTGTCCTAGACCACTTTTTCTATGGACCACTCAAATATGATAACGCCCCTTCAACTAACCCTTCCCTAAGCCCAACCCCCCTTGGTTACTGTTGCAACCTCAACAACATTTTTCCGGAAAGCCCAAATCCCCATTCAACCACTGGCAAAATCCCCTCACTGTTTCTAAAACAAAATGAAAATAAACACACACTACCCATTGCTAATCGGGAAACTCTTGTGGTGGACTGTCATTACAATTGCTTCACGAAAACCTGGTCAAATTATGTTTGTAGTGTAGCTAGCCACTGAATGGCTCTGAATTCACTGTCATCATGTAGTCAAAGTTATAACCACTTTGTAGCTAAATAGTGCTCTCAAATCGGCAGATTGGAGTAGTATTCATACCATTGCTAACTTAGCTAGCTAACATACATTTTGAGAAAACACGTTATATTAAGTGGCTAGCTAGCTAGCATTTGGTGGTCAATGAGACTGAGAGCTAGAAAACAACGTAACAAAAGTATAATTTTGGATTTGAAAAATATTCCATAATTTCAGAAAAATATTCCTTCATTTCAGGAACTACAGTAGCAAATACGCCCTTTAATTTTTAAAAGAAAACTCTCGGTTTTTGCCACAGCCGTTAATGTGATTTGAAAGGACATTTCACCACGGCTCTTTAACTGTATATGTCCATTAATATGTTATTAATATATAATATGTGTCAAATTAATAATTTCCTCACTACATGCAAATGCAAGCATTTCTGCATCTTACCGGTAGAAACGGGCCATCTACATTTACTGGTTGTAAGCAAACCACAATATACAGAATTCACGATTTCAGGACGAATTGCCGCCCCTGCCAAGGTGGATCCATTTGAGAATGGGAGTCAACAGGTATCTAACTAGCTAGCAAACTACATTTGTTTATCTTAACCAAAGTCGAGCTAGCTAGCTTTCATAATATTCTGGCTAGATGTTCCAAAGCAAATCATTGTAATTAGCCAGCTGCTATCTGGTGATGTGATTTGTAACTTTGCAAGCTAGCTATGTCAGATTACGTTAGCTACAGCGTACCGGACCGTATCCAACCGTTAGCTAGCTAACTACCGCATAGGCTAACGTGACTGGCCTGTATGTTCGATTTACAGAGTCTGATCCCATCAACATCTGCAGCAACATCAACATCAAACTCAGCACCAGGAACTAGTGTTTGCTAAATCTTAGCAAAGTCACCTTTGCTAAATCTTTCCATGACTCCATGATGATCAAATAAATATACTGGAGCTAGGCATAAACATGGTCTGTGTCTTGTTGTCATAGTTGTTGTGTTTGTAAGTAGGGTACAACTTCTACTGTAGTTATCTGTATTATGGAGGCTTAGTTGATAGTTAATGCAAAGCTTAATTTCTAAATTGGAAAAAAGCTAAGTTATTAGTAAGGAGGGGATGGTGTGAGTGACTGACTGGTGTCTGTTGGGGATGGATATTTTGTTGGATGGTTAGTCAGCGTGATCTATTGACACCAGGGGGATGGGTGGATATAGTACCTTGTTTAATTGTGTATTTATGGGGACAAAGTAGTAAAATGTTGGCTAATCACTGGCTTGTGTATGTCCTACTGACTAATCCTGCTGCTAATGATGATGACGACCTTGACACCAGCTTTAGTAGTACAGATCCTGTAGACCCATTGGATTTTTATTTTTATTTTTATTTCACCTTTATTTAACCAGGTAGGCCAGTTGAGAACAAGTTCTCATTTACAACTGTGACCTGGCCAAGATAAAGCAAAGCAGTGCGACAAAAAACAACACAGAGTTACACATAGAATAAACAAAAGTACAGTCAATAACACAGTAGAAAAAGCTATATACAGTTGAAGTCGTAAGTTTACATACACCTTAGTCAAATGTATTTAAACTCAGTTTTTCACAATTCCTGACATTTAATCCGAGTTCAAATTCCCTGTCTTAGGTCAGTTATTATCACTACTTTATTTTAAGAATGTGAAATGTCAGAATAATAGTGGAGAGAATGATTTATTCCATCTTTTTTTCTTTCATCACATTCCCAGTGAGTCAGAAGTAAGGCAATAAATAGGCCATAGTAGCAAAGTAATTACAATTTAGCAAATTAACACTGAAATGATAGATGTGCAGATGATGATGTGCAAGTAGAAATACTGGTGTGCAAAAGAGCAAAAAAGTAAATAAAAGCAATATGGGGATGAGGTCGGTAGTTGGGTGTGCTATTTACAGATGGGCTATGTACTGCTGCAGCGATCGGTAAGCTGCTCAGATAGCTGAGGCTTAAAGTTAGTGAGGGAGATATAAGACTCCAACTTCAGCGATTTTTGCAATTCATTCCAGTCATTGGCAGCAGAGAACTGGAAGGAAAGGTGGCTAAAGTGGGTGTTGGCTTTGGGGATGACCAGTGAGATATACCTGCTGGAGCACATGCTATGGGTGGGTGTTGTTATGGTGACCAGCGAGCTGAGATAAGGGGGAGCTTTACCTAGCAAAGACTTATAGATGACCTGGAGCCAGTGGGTCTGGCGATGAATATGTAGCGAGGGCCAGCCGACGAGAGCATACAGGTCGCAGTGGTGGGTGATAAATGGGGCTTTGGTGACAAAACGGATGGCACTGTGATAGACTGCATCCAGTTTGCTGAGTAGAGTGTTGGAGGCTATTTTGTAAATGACATCGCCGAAGTCGAGGATCGGTAGGATAATCAGTTTTCCGAGTGTATGTTTGGCAGCGTGAGTGAAGGAGGCTTTGTTGCGAAATAGGAAGCCGATTCTAGATTTAATTTTGGATTGGAGATGCTTAATATGAGTCTGGACCGAGAGTTTACAGTCTAGCCAGACACCTAGGTATTTGTAGTTGTCTACATATTCTAAGTCAGAACCGTCCAGAGTAGTGATACCAGTCGGGCGGGCAGGTGCGGGCAGTGATTGGTAGAAGAGCATGCATTTAGTTTTACTTGCATTTAAGAGCAGTTGGAGGCCACGGAAGAAGAGTTGTATGGCATTGAAGCTTGTCTGGAGGTTTGTTAACACAGTGTCCAAAGAAGGGCCAGAGGTATACAGAATGGTGTCGTCTGCGTAGAGGTGGATCAGGGAATCACCCTCAAGAGTGAAATCATTGATATATATAGAGAAAAGAGTCGGCCCGAGAATTGAACCCTGTGGTACCCCCACAGAGACCGCCAGAGGTCCGGACAACAGGCCCTCCGATTTGACACACTGAACTCTATCTGAGAAGTAGTTAGTGAAGCAGGCGAGGCAGTCATTAGAGAAACCAAGGCTGTTGAGTCTGCCAATAAGAATACGGTGATTGACAGAGTCGACAGCCTTGGCCAGGTTGATGAATACGGCTGCACAGTATGAAAGCTGATGAAAGGATGAACAGAATGAAAGCTATCAGCTGGGAACAAGCTCAAGCTCAACATCATCTGACACGGAAGAGGTAAAGACTGCACGAGGCTGGCAAGAGCCAAAGTGTAAAGTCTGAGTCCAACTTCATGGAGCTTATAATGTTCTGCCTGACCAGCTGCCATTACCCAACACAAGATGAGGTTCACCAGCTGAAGAACATTCAGGACCCTGCCTGGAACATTCAGCCAACACAACATCCATATTCAGCAAGACTCATGATGTAGTATAATATAGAAGGCCGAGAATGCTCACAACTGCATTGTGGTATAGTTATTGCTAGATCTTGTACATATGTATATAATGGATCTTTACAATCTTACTACTAAAACAAATGATGTAGGGAGTTGGTGTATCATTTCAACTTTCATTTGTTGGCAAGTAAACATGTTCCAATAAAACAGTAGATTAGTCTGTCAATGCACCAAATAAATGTATGACATATATACTTTATTTACTTAACCAGGCAAGTCAGTTAAGAACAAATACAATGACGGCCTACTGGGGAACAGTGGGTTAAACTGCCTTGTTCAGGGGCAGAGCAACAGATTTTTACCTTGTCAGCTCGGGGATTCAATCCAGCAACCTTTCGGTTAATGGCCAAACACTCTAACTACTAGGCTACCTGCCGCCCCATATACAGTAGAAGAAAAATATACAACTAACGCCTATAAATACTACAGTTCTACAGAGGGACTTGCATAAACCATACTTGCATATGGTGTGTTTGGGGTTGCTGTGTGGTATTCGGAGACACTTTGATACAAGTGAAGACTGTTGTTATGGACCTTTCACATCTCCTCTTGAATTGCTGGAATGGCCCCAACAACACACACAGGCAAGGGGATTCAGTGTCCTGTGCCTAGCTTCTCTAAAAAACTAAAAAAATTATCTGCAGGCCACCAAGCAGCATTGTCTGTAAGAGAATGACATGGGCAATTGGGAAATTGTTGTGTACTGTCTGTATTTCTACTGTAGCAGCAGGATGCAGAATATTACACATCTCACAGACACACGTTAGCTAGCTAGCTACAACACCGGTGTAGTTACTCAAAGACTACTAGTAATATGAGTCATGAAGCCAAAGTCATTCCTATACTCTTCGTCGTCATCAAATCATTTCTTCAGTTTAGCTGGAGAAATGTGGCGCCATCTAACTTGATCTAACTTCATCCAACATTTCTCCAGTATTGCTCCTAGTCCTAATGAGATGCACTGAGGCTAGCTAGGTCAACGTTAGCCAGCTAGATAGCTAGTTAGCTATAGCATTAGGCTACAGTACATTTTGGGTATAGCAAACAGAGCTAGCTAGCTCAAATTGGCTAGCATTGGCTTGTAGCAAGCCCCGTTATGGCCAAATCGACTAGGAAATGATACTGTACTGAACAACACTGCCTCATGTGAAAAGAGAGCTTTGCTATTTTGCTAGCTAGCTACCAACAGCAAAACAACCTACTCATTTGTCATTTGCCCTCCTGGTCTAGCTGGTCTAGGCTGCTGCCACCAGTTGATCTTTGAGGTTCTGAAGAACGTCTCAAGCACATTGATATCCATATGTGCGTCAAAACTTTGTTGGTCTGTCACAAACACACATTCCATGGGGTCTGCATTGACTGTCCGCGAACGAATTCATTGCAGCACAGACTAGGCTGTCAACATGGCTGGACAGCACCCGCACAGGCACCACCAGTGTCAATTGTGTCAATTGTAGCGTCACAAAGGAGAACAGAACAATGCTTACCATGGCAACAAAGGATGATTGTGACATCCCAAACATACTCCATACTCCCCCTAGCAACAAATAGTGGTTAGTGTGGTGATTGTGACATCACTTTGACCATTGTCCAAAACGTTACTCAAATGTGGGTGTGTTTAACCTTTTCACACGTACCAACAAACGGGTGTGATCGTTCTGCAGTGATCCCTGCAGTATATGCTCAAACCAGTTTGATTAGAACGCTTATTTAGAACGTACAGTTTCGATTGAGGCAACAGTCAGCATTTGAGCTAGCCATACTGTTTTTTTACAGAAACATTTTGCACAAACGCAGTCCTTACCATGTTATGTCCTGAATGTGACAAGTTTATTTTTGGATGCAATGTTCAGACATTCACAGAAGTAACAACAGCATACACAATCAACCAAACCGGAAAATGTAAGCTACATTAGTCCTAGAGCTAACTGAGGCAATATTGACATCATAAACCTAGCGGTCATAACACTAGCGGTCATAAGTCTCAGTTGACAGAAATCGCAATATGAATTAGCTAATAGCAATTACTATTTATAATTCATCACATCACGGGTGAGCTCAACATTGATCTAAATAATTGAGTAAAACACTTTCTGGAAATCGAGGGAATCCGACGATGGGTAGTTTGTGCACACCACCATGTTTGTTTTTTTGCGTCAACTAAAGATAATAAGAGGAGACAAGGTAAGTTTGGTCTGTTTGCAGTATGCATGTTGAAGGGGGGGGGGGGGGGGTGTAATCTACGATCATTCACTTCCCTTCATTCACTTCCGTAAGTTTACCCGAAAGATGAGTGAACCATTTCTTCACCTCATAATAACATCTTTGGTTTGACAGACGTTTACGTGACACCCTTAATCCATTGTATAATGTCAACAAACATGGCGCCACACATAGATGGCAAATAGCTTAGCATTAGCTCATTATAATCAGTACAACTTTAAAAAAAGTATTTTACACACATCATAGGTGTCCATTACAATCTATGCAATAATCGGAATGCATAACTTGTCACCAGAACTTGAAAACGTGAATAAAACTGTAAATACATTATGCTCCATACATACATACATAGTTCATGCTACAGTAGAAACGACAACATGATATGCAGAAAATAAGGCAGTTACTTTGATAGGAAAGCACACATGTCCAAAGTTATTATTTGTAAGGAAAACAACAATGGAGACAATGCGAGCAACACTGCGCAAATGTCTGCATACTTGATGTGCGGAAGAAATGGGGAAGGGCTCTCCTCAAAGAGGGAAGTTTTTCTGGCTCAGTAAAGCCTCAAACATAAATTGTCCGTAACTCTGAAATTGGCGCCTTCTATGTGAATTAATGAGGAGGTGGAACAACCCTCAATTCAAACTGTTGTTAGAAAATACAACTTGTTAGAAAATAATTTGAAAATGACAAGTTGAAACATAGCCTATAGATAATTAACAGGCAGCACGTGTTAACTGTCCTGTTGTGTAACAATCACATTTTGGTACAGAGATTGTATTCTGACATCACGTGCATAACGGGTGACCGTTAGAGATATTTTGAACTCACATATGAAAAGTTTAAGGGCCTCCCGAGTGGTGCAGCGGTCTAAGGCACTGTATCGCAGTGCTAGAGGGGTCACGATAGACCGTGGTTCGATCCCAGGCTGTGTCGCAGCTGGCCGTGACTAGGTAACCAATGAGGCGGCACACAATTGGCCCAGCATCGTCCGGGTTAGGGGAGGGTTTAGCCAGTCGGTATGTCCATGTCCCATCGTTCTCTAGTGACTCCAGGCACATGCACGCTAACTTCGGTCGCCAGTTGGATGGTGTTTCCTCCGACACATTGGTGCGGCTGGCTTCCGGGTTAAGTGAGCGGCGTGTCAAGAAGCAGTGCATCTTGGCAGGGCCATGTTTCGAAGGACGCATGGCTCTCGACCTTCGCCTCGACCAAGTCCGTACAGGAGTTGCAGTGATGGGACAAGACTCTAACTACCAAAATCGTGGAGAAAAAGGGGTAAAAAAAGTACACAAAAGTAAATAATAATAATACTGTGGGTGTGTTTGTAAATTCACTCTGAAGTGCCAGAGTGCGCTCCGAGTGTGCTCTGGGCATTTGTAAATTCAGATTATTGTCTGTTTGTAAATTCAGAGCGCACACTGGACGCTCTAGCTGAGGACTAGGGTTGATCTGAGCGTTCTGGCCTCACAACAGCAGTCAAGCACCCAAGCTAACTGGCTAAAGTTGGCTAGTTTGCTAGCTACTTCCAGACACAAATGAGAGAACACCTCACTCTGACCATTTTGCTCACCCTAGCAGAGCTGGATAGGCTGTTTTCATGTTATCTAGAGCATTAGTGACTGTAACTCTGCTGCTGACAACAATATAATTACGTTTTTTGCTGACTTTTACTGACACTGGTCATATACATATTCATAAATGCATCAGTTATTCTGCGCTCTGGCACACTCAGACGAGAGTGCTCTGAAATCAGAGTAGATAGCCAAAATGTATTTACAAATGCACCCAGTGTTGCTTCACGTGCATCTTGTCACTATGGTCGAAGTCAATGTATTTTTATCCATCTCCTCTGGGATCAACTGGAACCAACAGCAGCTTGTATTATCTGGGCCGTTCAGGGTTACTGAAGCACAGCCAGGCCCTCTTGGCAGATCCGCCCATGGTTCACTCTCTTCACGCTTAATAAAAGTTCCATTCCTCACACAGAGTCCTGACCTGGAAATAGATCTACTCTGTACACACACATTTGTATCTTCTTACACCCCCCCCCCACAGCCTCACTTTACAATACCACAGAGTATCTGATGCACTTTGCCTTTCCCAGAAGCATTTTAATGCGCATAGGCATGAGCAGTGAGAGTGTTTTCCTATCCTTAGGGTCAACTCTGATGTCCACTCTCCAGACCTCTCCTCATCGCCACTCATGAACGTATACAGTGGCTTGCGAAACTATTCACCCCCTTGGCATTTTTCCTATATTTTTTGCCTTACAACCTGGAATTAAAATAGATTTTTTGGGGGTTTGTATCATTTCATTTACAAAACATGCACTTTGAAGATGCAAAATACAGAAAACTTGAGCATGCATAACTATTCACCCCCCCAAAGTCAATACATTGTAGAGCCACCTTTGCAGCAATTAAAGCTGCAAGTCTCTTGGGGTATGTCTCTAGAAAAGTTTGGCATATCTAGCCAGTGGAATTTTTGCCCATTCTTCAAGGCAAAACTGCTCCAGCTCCTTCAAGTTGGATGGGTTCCGCTGGTGTACAGCAAACTTTAAGTCATACCACAGATTCTTAATTGGATTGAGGTCTAGGCTTTGACTAGGCCATTCATTTAAATGTTTCCCCTTAAACCACTCGAGTGTTGCTTTAGCAGTATGCTTAGGGCCATTGTCCTGCTGGAAGGTGAACCTCTGTCCCAGTCTCAAATCTCTGGAAGACAAACTGGTTTCCCTCAAAAATGTCCCTGTATTTAGCACCATCACATCATTCCTTCAATTCTGACCAGTTTCCCAGGCCCTGCCAATGAAAAACATCCCCACAGCATAATGCTGGGATGGTGTTCTCGGGGTGATGAGAGGTGTTGGGTTTGCGCCTGACATAGCATTTTCCTTGATGCCCAAAAAGCTACATTTTAGTTCTCATCTGACCAGAGTACCTTCTTACATATGTTTGGGGAGTCTCCCACATGCCTTTTGGCGAACACCAAGCATGTTTGCTTATTTTTTTCTTTAAGCAATGCCTTTTTTCTGGCCACTCTTCCATAAAGCCCAGCTCTGTGGAGTGTACTGCTTAAAGTGGTCCTATGGACAGATACTCCAATCTCCACTGTGGAGCTTTGCAGCTCCTTCAGGGTTATCTTTGGTCTCTTTGTTGCCTCTCTGATTAATGTCCTCTATGACTGGTCCGTGAGTTTTGGTGGGTGGCCCTCTCTTGGCAGGTTTGTTGTGGTGCCATATTCTTTCAATTTTTTAATAATGGATTTAATGGTGCTCCGTGGGATGTTCAAAGTTTATGATATTCTTATATAACCAAACCCTGATCTGTACTTCTCCACATCTTTGGCCCTGACCTGTTTGGAGAGCTCCTTGGTCTTCATGGTGCCGCTTGCTTGGTGATGCCTCTTGCTGAGTGATGTTGCAGACTCTGGGGCCTTTCAGAACAGGTGTATATATATATACGGAGATCATGTGACAGATCATGTGACACTTAGATTGCTCACATGTGGACTTTATTTAACTAATTATGTGACTTTTGAAGGTAGTTGGATGCACCAGATCTTATTTAGGGGCTTCATAGCAAAGGGGGTGAATACATATGCACGCACCACTTTAAAAAAAATAATAATTTCACTTTACCAATTTGGACTATTTTGTGTATGTCCATTACATGAAATCCAAATAAAAATCCATTTAAATTACAGGTTCTAATGCAACAAAATAGGAAATACGGCAAGGGGGATGCATACTTTTGCAAGGCGCTGTAGTTGTCATATGTGACACTGAGGTGACTCGTGCTCATAAATATTGATGTACTATTTCCCTGGTTGCAGATCGCTCTCTGAGTGTTCTGACGTATGGCCTTCTGGGACGGTGTGACCTCCAGGCCCTGGCGCTTCCGCCACCAGCCCCACTGTATCAGTGGGCCTGGGAAAGTTTCATAGGAACACTGTGGGAATGTGAACTGTACTGTACACCAGTGACACAGAGGGGAGGGAAGGGGAGGGAGTGTGTGTTGAGGGTTGAATGGAGTGTGTGCATGCATGCTTGTGCATGTCATGGTGAATGTGTGTGTGAGTGACAATAAGTGTGCCTCCGTATGTGTGTGTGTGTGTGTGTGTGCATGTGTGTGTGTGTGTGTGTGTGTGCCTGCGTTTGTTTCCTCTGTAACTGTGAGTGTGTGAGAGAATCCCAAAAATGTATAATGAAATCAATCAAACATTACACAAGGCCCTAGCTAGCGTAGTGCAGGATGACGTCCAATCCCTCTCTCTCTGGATCCTCAGCTTTATTAGAACCAGGAGGATGGAGGCGGGGGAGGAAATGTACCAGTCATGTTGTTGGAACAGTTTAAGAGTTTCAGTTCGGGGAACGGAAGTGCCAAGGGCAGTTTCTTTACACAGGCTTAAAGATCTAAAGATATACTGTATCTAAGTTTGAGTAACTGTTAGCTGGATAGTCAGGGGATTTCTAATATTACCAAATTCATATTTTTTTTTATATAGAACCTTTCATAGGCTAGAATACTTGTAGCACAAAGTGCGTTACAGTAATCAAAGTAACAGTAATACTTTTCCCAGCACGTTTTATGATTCTGTTGATTACTTCTAAAAACAGAACATTTAATCAATTTACAGTATTTCAAACTGTATATGACAATGAATGAAATATTGTCTTGTGAGGAGGAACATCTTCATGGTGATGGAACAGTTCCACAGTTGTATCGTGATCAGATGAGAAGTTGGATCATTTTTACTACACATGCTTTTAATAGTACGCTTTAAGTAATCCAGTTCAAAACACAATTTTAGTGCCCACAATTATTTTAAAGATCAATTTCAATGTTTCCACTAAGGATTCCTCCTCCTCTTGCTTCTCCTCCTTCTCTTCCCAGGGCTTCTTTCTTCCGCCCTCTCTCCATTTCCCACCCTCCTCCTGCGTACAGGCCTGTGATCTATCCTTAACTGTTTCCAGACGCCTGCTGCTGCACCCCTTCCCTGTGCCCCCCTTAACGCTCCCCCTCCCCACTTCCACCCACAAGAACCTCCACCCCTCTTTCCCTCTCTCCTTCCATCACATTATCTGTGTTGTAGATATTTCTCTCTGTCCTCTTTCCCTCTTATGATGCAGTGTTTACTCACTAATACTTTCCAGCTCTCTCATTGGCTGTCTGTAGTCAATGATGGGTGAGCCATGTCACCTTTAACCTCCATTGAACTCTGACATGACGTTGAAGCTGATGTGATGACATTGCTCTTAAAGCATCAAACCAGTCTGCGTCTCAAAAAAGGTGGGTCTGGTAGTGAACCTCAGTGGCTTCAGAAAGTATTCACACCCCTTTACTTTTTCCACATTTTGTTGTGTTACAGGCTGAATTTAAAATGGATTACATTTAGATTTTTGTTGGTCACTGGCCTACACACAATACCCCATAATGTCAAAGTGGAATTGTGTTTTTTGACATTTTACAAAATACAAATAAAAAGCTGAAATGTTTTGTGTCAATAAGTATTCCATCCTTTTCTTATGGCAGGCCTAAATATGTGCAGGAGGAGAAATGTGTTTGACAAGTCACATAATAAGTTGCATGAACTTACTCTGTGTGCAATAACAGTGTTTAACATACATTTTTTATGACTACCTCATCTCTGTACCACACACATACAAGCATATGTAAGGTCCCTCAGTCGAGCAGTGAATATCTAAAACAGATTCAACCACAAAGACCAGGGAGATTTTCCAATGCCTCGCAAAGAAGGGCACCTATTTGTAGATAGTTAAAAATAAAAAAAGCAGACATTGAATATCCCTTTGAGCATGGTGAAGATATTAATTACACTTTGGATGTTGAATCACACCCTGTCATTACAAAGATACATGCATCCTTCCTAACTCAGTTTCTGCAGAGGAAGGAAACCACTCAGAGATTTCACCATCAGGCCAATGGTGACTTTAAAACAGTTACAGTTTAAACGCTGTGATAGGAGAAAACTTAGGATGGATCAATAACATTGTAATTACTCTACAATACTAACCTATTTGACAGAGTAAAAATAACAAAAGCCTGTACAGAATACAAATATTCCAAAACATGCATTGTGTTTGCAACAAGACACTAAAGTAATACTGCCAAAAATGTGGCAAAGCAATTCACTTTTTGGCCTGAATACGAGGTGTTAGGGTTGGGGAAAATCCAACACAACACATTGCTGAGTACCACTCTCCATATTTTCAAGCATAGTGGTGTCTGCATCATGTTATGGGTATGCTTGTAATCATTAAGGACTGTGAAGTTTCCAGGATAAAAAGAAACAGAATGAAGCTAAGCACCTAGTGTCACGCCCTGACCTTAGATATCTCTGTTTTTCTATATATTTTAGTTAGGTCAGGGTGTGACTAAGGTGGGTATGCTAGTTTTGTATGTCTAGGGTTTTTCTATGTCTAGGGTTTTTGTATGTCTAAGGGTGTTGTATGTCTAGGGGTTTTGTATGTCTATGTTGGCCTGATATGGTTCCCAATCAGAGACAGCTGTTTATCGTTGTCTCTGATTGGGGATCATATTTAGGTAGCCATTTCCCTCGTTTGTGTTGTGGGATCTTGTCTACTTTGAGTTGCCTGAGTGCACACCTGTAGCTTCACGGTTCGTTTGGTTGTTTTGTTGAGTGAGTTTCTCTTTATTAAAAATATGTGGAACTCTACTCACGCTGCGCCTTGGTCTACTCTTTTCAACGATCGTGACAGAAGATCCCACCAACAAAGGACCAAGCAGCGTGCCCAGGAGGAGGAAGTATCCTGGACTTGGGAAGGGATCCTGGACTTGGGAGGAAATCCTGGCAGGACAGGATCGCCTTCCTTGGCGGGAGTTGCCTAGGAGCATGAGAGGACAGCAATGACGTTGGGGAGGTAGGCCACAGAAACCCCAAGAGATTTTTTTGGGGGGGCACATGGAGCAGTCGGCAGAGCCCAGGAGTGAACCAGAGCCAGTCTGGGAGAAGAAGGAGAATTCGGAGGAGAGAGAAATGGGGGAGTTGTTGAGTTGGTGGAGGACGCACGGATTTGGAATAAAGGAACGTGTTGTCAGTTTGGTGCCACCTGAGTCAGCTCCCCGTACTCGTCCTGAAACGTGTGTTAAAGTTCCGGAACAATTGATGCCAGCTATACACACCAGGTCTCCAGTATACCTTCACAACCCAGTGCGTCCTGTTCCTGCTCCTTGCACTCTCCCTCAACTGCGTGTCCCCAGTCAGGTCCGTCCTGTTCCTCTTCCCCGCACTCGCCCTGAGGTGCATGTCATCAGCCCGTTGCCACCTATACCGGTCCCACGCATCAGGTCTCCAGTACGCTTCCACAGTCCAGTACGTCCTGTGCCTCCTCTCCGCACTTGCCCTGAGGTGCGTGTTATCAGCCCGGTGCCACCTATACCGGTCCCACGCATCAGATCTCCAGTGCGCCTCCACAGTCCAGTACGTCCAGTGCTTCTTCCCCGCACTCTCAATGAGGTGCGTGTCATCAGCCTGGTGCCACCTGTACCGGTCCCACGCATCAGGCCTCCAGTGCGCATCCACAGTCCAGTACGTCCTGTGCCTCTTCCCCGCACTCGCCCTGAGGTGCGTGTCATCAGCCCGGTGCCACCAGTACTGGTCCCACGCATCAAGCCTCCAGTGCGCCTCCACAGTCCAGAGCTTCCGGCGACAGTTCCCAGTCCAGAGCTTCCGGCGACATTTCCCAGTCCAGAGCTTCCGGCGCAGTTCCCAGTCCAGAGCTTCCGGCGACAGTTCCCAGTCCAGAGCTTCCGGCGACAGTTCCCAGTCCAGAGCTACCGGCGACAGTTCCCAGTCCAGAGCTTCCAGCAACGTTTCACAGTCCGGAACCTCCAACGACGGGCCACAGTCCGGAACCTCCAACGACGGGCCACAGTCCGGAACCTCCTGAGACGGGCCACAGTCCGGAACCTCCTGAGACGGTCCACAGTCCGGAACCTCCTGAGGCGGTCCACAGTCCGGAACCTTCTGAGACGGTCCACAGTCCGGAACCTCCTGAGACAGTCCACAGTCTGGAACCTCCTGAGACAGTCCCCAGTCTGGAACCTCCTGAGACGGTCTACAGTCCAGGACCTCCTGAGACGGTACCCGGTCTGGAGCCTCCTGAGACGTTCCCCGGTCCGGAGCCTCCAGTAACGGTCCCCGGTCCGGTGCCTCCAGCGATGAAGCCTCCAGCGACGGTCGGCGGTCCAGAGCCTCCAGCGGTGGTCCAGAACCTCCAGCGACGGTCGGCGGTCCAGAGCCTCCAGCGATGGTCGGCGGTCCAGAGCCTTCAGCAGGAGTTCTCAGTCCAGAGCTTCCAGCAACGTTTCACAGTCCGGAACCTCCAACGACGGGCCACAGTCCGGAACCTCCTGAGACGGGCCACAGTCCGGAACCTCCTGAGACGGTCCACAGTCCGGAACCTCCTGAGGCGGTCCACAGTCCGGAACCGTCTGAGACGGTCCACAGTCTGGAACCTCCTGAGACAGTCCACAGTCTGGAACCTCCTGAGACGGTCTACAGTCCGGAACCTCCTGAGACGGTACCCGGTCTGGAGCCTCCTGAGACGTTCCACGGTCCGGAGCCTCCAGCAACGGTCCCCGGTCCGGTGCCTCCAGCGATGAAGCCTCCAGCGACGGTCGGCGGTCCAGAGCCTCCAGCGGTGGTCCAGAACCTCCAGCGACGGTCGGCGGTCCAGAGCCTCCAGCGACGGTCGGCGGTCCAGAGCCTTCAGCAGGAGTTCTCAGTCCAGAGCCTCCTGCGACGATCTACGGTCCGGTTCCTCCGGCGACAATCCATGGTGCGGAGCCTCCGGCGACTATTCACGGTCCGGGGCCTCCAGAGACGACCCACGGTCCGGAGCTTCCGGCGACGATCCATGGTCCGGGGCCTCCAGAGACGACCCACAGTCCGGTTCCTCCGGCGACGATCCACGGTCCGGAGCTTCCGGCGACGATCCCAGCACCAGAGCCGCCACCGAAGCTGACGTATTCGCGAGCGGAGTGGGTACTTCGCCCCGCACCGGAGCCGCCCCCGACGTTAGATGCCCACCCGGACCCTCCCCTAATGAGTCAGGTTTTGCAGCCGGAGTCCGCAACTTTGGGGGGGGGGGGGGTAATATCACGCCCTGACCACAGAGATCCTTTTATTCTCTATGTTGGTTAGGTTGGGGTGTGACTAGGGTGGGTTATCTAGGTTATTATTTGTCTATGTTGGCCTGGTATGGTTCCCAATCAGAGGCAGCTGTTTATCGTTGTCTCTGATTGGGGATCATATTTAGGCAGCCTTTTTCCACTGGGTTCTTGTGAGATCTTGTTTTGTTTGTGTGTTGTTGCCAGTGCGCACTGCATTTGACTTCACGTTTCGTTTTAGTTCTGTATTGTTTTGGTGAGTTTCTTCAATTAAACATGTGGAACTCTACGCACGCTGCGCCTTGGTCCGTTAATTCTACAAACGACCGCGACACACATTGTATCACCATAGCAGCGTATCAGTAAACAAAACCCCAAATATGGTTTGCTATTGCCGTTCTGTGGTTGCCGCTATTGCCTAATTACTTTTGTTTACTTGGAATCCAATTAAGGGTTCAACACGACAGTGGAGTAGTTTTAGACCCAGCAGCATTGTTGGGGAATAGGACATCATTTGAGATTTTGCCTCAGTGTTGTGTTTTAAAACACGAAACTGCACATTGTATCACCATAGCAGCTAATCAGTAAACAAACTCCAAAATATGGTGTGTTGCCGTTCTGTGGTTGCCTTTTGTTTACTTGGAATCCAATTAAGGGTTTGACACGACAGTGGAATGGTTTTAGACCCAGCAGCAGAGTGTTGCAGAGGCACACACTGACCTGTTTGTTAGTTGGACAAAACAAGAACAAAAACTCTCCGACATTGTTCTGTCCCTGTGCAGCGAGCCGTCACATACCTCTCATGTGAACCCATTCAGAACATAGAACCGGAATGTTGTGTACAGAACTCACATCTCATTACTGAGAGGGGAGTAACCTTCCATTGTATTTTAAGAGCCGCATCTACTCTGTTTAGTCTGTGTTCTTTCTGTGGCATACAGTATCTTTGGATTAGGAACAGATTGTGCTGTCATGGCATGTGATTTATATAGTAAGCTCCCAACTTGGTTTCGACCGAACCTTGTTGGTCTTACAAGGGTAAAAGGCATCCAACATGATATGAGCATATCAGTAGTGTATGTGAAGAGATATCAATGAGATGTTATGAGTTCAGAATGTTCAGACCAACTCTGAGTCCCATGTCCCAATCCCCGAGCCGTCCTAATGCCTGAGCTCACTGGTAACCAGCGTAGGGGGGAACAACACCCTTGCACTAACCTTGGAGTCGTCTATGTCTCTCTCTCAATCATTTTGTCTGTCATAAGCCATTTACTGTATGAAGGACAAGTGTAAAATAGAAACTATGGGTAGGGAGTTTGTCTTTAACACAAGGGTCAAACTCAATATGCGGGGAGGAATGTCGTGAAGAAAACAGGGGCTATAATGGAGACTACAATATTCACAGTGTTTTTGTTTTTAAATCTGTTTGCAGAATAATTCTCTCCTGAAGCGTATCACCATGAGGAGTGTCAGAGTATGCACTCTCCATCTGACAACCATTCTTACAGGTGAGAGAAACAACCACACATCTACTGAAATATCATGCAAATAAACGGTGAGGTATAACATGACTAAAGCCTGAGCCTTTCCTAGTTAGGTTACATGGTCGGGAAAAACTCCTGAACTTTGTATCCAGCTAATTTGCCATAGAGATTGTTCTTTAATATGGATGGCAAAGAGCATTGATCAGCTTAAAAGGATCTGTCATTAATGGTGCATCATCATCCCTCCTCCATAGCCCACCAGACTGGTCACATCCGTCATCGCTGTGTAATTGGATGGATATCTGATTTGTTATTGCTATCTTAACCTTTGACCCTTGACCTGGAGATCTAGCTCTTTGATCCCAAACCGGACCTTTTCTTGTTTGTGTTGACTGCAGCTCTTTTACACTTCTGTCCTGAGTTCTGTTGCCTGGAGATCTCCCCTAGCAACAGTGAAGTTGTCATGGCAGCGGGTGACTCCATGACCATTACCTGTTCCGGCTGGGGGACAGTCGAATGGAGGTTCAAGCGGGATGACAACGTTCCCTATTTTGGAGTGGAGAACCAGAACACGACCAGTGTTCTCATTCTGGAAAATGTGATGTGGAGCCAAACGGGAGTATATGTCTGTGCCGAGGCTTGGACTAACAAGACTATAGAGGTGGCAGTCTTTGTGCCAGGTGAGAACACTGTTATAACTTTAAAATTAGATTAAGATCACTTTATTGGTCAATTAGACACATGGTCCAACCAAAATTGTACTTCCGCTTTTAACACAACCCCTACAAAAGACACACATACGGCTTTTTTTGGAGAGGTGTGCAGGGCTGCCACACTCGGCACCGTTGTAGTGGGGGTTAAGTGCCTTGCTCAAGGGTACAGCGGCATCTAGGATTTGACACCAGCAACCCTCCAGTTACTGTCTCGTCTCTTACTGCTAGGCTACCTGTCGCCCCCTTTACACTCTGTCACAGCTATTGTACTTTTACAAAGATAGGTTAGGTTAGACAACTGTTATGTTCCCACTGCCCAGGCAAATATTGGATATTGTAACAGCGAACTCAGCTTATAGGCCTCAATATCTTGGTTCAATCTTGATATAAAGTAAATATTTGTATTCCTCATATGGTGTGAAATTATTCCTCTTATCCCTCAAGTCTTCCCTCCCCTCGCCTTCCTCACACAGACCCTGATGTGTGGTTCATTGAGAGTTTCCACGGCATGGTGACCAAGATCAGCGAGGAGGGGATCATCCCGTGTGTGGTCACCAACCCCCAGATCAACGTCACCCTCTACGAAAGAGACAGTGACATGCACCTGAAGGGGGTCTACATCCCAAGTGAGGGCTACAGGGCACCCCTGGAGGACAGGACCTATGTGTGCCGAGGAGAGCTGAACGGGGAGGAGAAAGAGTCCCAGGCTTTCTACGTCTTAAGCATTGCTGGTGGGTACCTGGGCTGAGGCTGGGGCTGGGGGTCAGAGATGGGGCTGGGGATGTAACAATGAAGGAGACTAGAGACCTAGCGTTTCATGACATTCATTGTACTGTACAGGCCATGAACGTCATTGTTGATATGCATGTCTGGATGTAACAAAGACAGTATTGCAAGGGTATCAATCTATGGTCTCAAGCTGTTGTATATCAGTGATATTGCTAAGTAAGCAAGATGTTCTCTTTCACCTTGCGGTAATGTCTAAAAAATAACAAGGAACTCATTATCTCTATCCCTCTCTCCCTCACACCCTCCCTTTTTCTATCTTTTCTTCGCTTTCCACACATTTCCCGTGTTAGTTCCGGAGACGATCGACGCCTACATCAATGCGTCTAAGACGGTGCTGAAGCAGGGCGAGCCTCTGACAGTGAACTGCACGGTGCAGGGAGTGGACCTGGTCTCCTTCTCCTGGGACTATCCCAATAGAGACGTGAGTGGGAGAGAAGAGAGGAGAACAGGCATAGAGTAAATTACATCAAGATGTCTGTGTAGCCACACCTAGATGTGTTAAGTCCCCAGGCAATATCATTCATGACAGACACATGGTTTTCATACCAGCATTCATAATACACTATCTTTTTGGTGGTGGAAGTGTTTTACCTCTACGGGATCGGTGTCCCTATACCGGGACGGTTGAGCTAACGTGCACTAATGTGATTAGCATGATTTTGTAAGTAACAGCAAACTTTCCAGGACATATGTCTTTTATGGGCAGAAAGCTTAAATTCTTGTTAATCTAACTACAGTAGCTATTACAGTGAAAAAAGACCATGCTATTGTTTGAGGAAAGTGCACAACTGGTTTGATACATTCACCTCTGAAGGTAAATAATGTACTTACATTCAGTAATCTTGCTCTGATTTGTCATCCTGAGGGTCCCAGAGATAAAATGTAGCATAGTTTTGTTTGATCAAATCAATTTTTATGTTAAAATGTAGGAACTGGGTTCTACAGTTTGAACCCCTGCTGTCTCTGGCTCCACACCAACCCCACCTGGCCATCTAGATGTGTGAAAATGTGTGTATTCGCTAATGATCCATCATGTATGACATTCCTGGGGGTGTGTAAACTTAAATGTTGTATTATCATATCATTTGTGTATGTTCTCTATAGTTATGTACTTGAAAATGTATCAGTTGACCAATTCGGCACATTTGGGCAGACTTGATACAAAATATTGTCCAGTATTGCAATGCTTCACTGGATCAATCTAAAACTTTGCACACACAATATAAAATTGTGCCTAATCTGCAATATTATATTATGGCCTTCCTCTTGCATTTCAAATATTTTTTTGGGGAAAACACATGTTTTTGTGTTTGTATTATCTTTTACCAGATCTAATGTTATATTCTCCTACATTAATTTCACATTTCCGCACACTTCAAAGTGTTTCCTTTGAAATGGTTTCAAGAATATGCATGTCCTTGCTTCAGGTCCTGAGCTACAGGCAGTTAGATTTGGGTATGTCATTTTAGGCAAAAAAATCAAAATTTAAGTGTCAGATCCTTAAGAGGTTTGAAGGCCCTTGTGATAGGATTTCACTGATAGATATACATGTGGATAAAATCAACACATCCTGTTAAACTTGTAGAATCGGACATGACTTAGTTTGTACTTCTATAGCCTTCTCTCAGAAGGAATACTAAATGTATGCACCCCTTTCCTGCCCTGTGTCTGTTAGGTGGACTCCATTGAGCCTCTGACTGACGTCCTGTCATCCCAGAAGATGCGCTCACGCCTCATAGTCTCCAAGGTGACGCTGGCCAACACGGGCCAGTACGCGTGTCATGTCCACGAGGGTGTCCAGGACCAGAGAGCCACAGCCAACGTCAACATCACCATCCTTGGTGAGAAGGAGACTGGAAGAGACTCTCTGAAAACAAACAATGACTGGATAGATTATTATTCAGGCAATTTTTTTTAGACTGAAAGAGCATCGCTCATAATATGAACCCCCATGTGCAACGAGAGAGAGTTCTGTTAAAATAAACCACATGTAATATTATTATTTTTTTAAATCATTTAGCTAGTGAACGTCACTGAACATACAAGCACAACATCTGTGTTTTGTGTGAGATAGTCAATTAAAATCAAATAATATTTCATTATTATTTTTGATAACATGATGTACAAAGCGTCCAATTTGAGAGATTCTGTCGAATCAGAATCAGCACTGTACCTTTGCCTTTGAAGTCACTTCAAATAATTGAAATTCATTCAACTGAACTGCGTCTCTAACAAGCTGCAAAAAGGAAAGTCAGCAGAAAGTTGTTTGAAGGGTAAACCCAACTTCTTTGAGGATTGGATGTAGCCAAAGAGACAGCCGTTCCTCTGTGAATGCTTACCCTATTCCCACTGAGTTGTGTTATATTTAGGCCACGGTAGTCAAACATGTATAAACTGCCTTCTTCATACAGCCAGTCATTCATGTTGTAAGTCTTTCTCTCTACATGGCTCTGGGCCAATACTCTGGACAGCCCACTGGAAATGACAGATCCTCATTTCAGTCTCTAAACAGTTCAACCATTTAAATAGACAGCTTTGTCATCACCTCAGTCTATACAATATGGACCCACTATACTTAGCAGCCATACTGTAAACACAGTGAATTACACTTAATACTCTGAAATAGTAGTTACGATAAAGGGGGAAAAAATTACTTTTGATATCATAGCATATATGCAAGCATACTGGGCATCAGAAAACAATGGCTGCAGATATGGATCACAAATTTAAAGGCCTCTTCCCTTTCCCTGGGTGCCTGTCTGTTTCAGCTTCTCAACTCCCATTTGTCAAGCTATTTATTCCTTAACGCAGGCTACATGTTCTCGCAGAATGTTTACAGAGGTACTATACTTATTATGTGTTTACTAACTAATGACAACCTTCTTCTGTCAGAGCAAGGCTTCGTAGAGCTGAGGTCCGTCCAGGATCGTAATGTCTCGGCCCAGCTGCACCAGAACGTAGAGCTGAGGGTGGAGATTGAAGCTTACCCCCCTCCACGTGTCCGCTGGACCAAAGATGATGCCACGGTCAACGGGGACAACGTCGTAATCACCAGGCAGGAGCATGAGACCAGGTGAGACCACCTGGACGACGATCAATTCTAATCAATCTGGAGGTTGAATTTCTCAGATTAGATCAGTAGAGTTTGTTCTCTTTGTCGTTACATGAAAGTATAAATCAGATCAGGCAACCAGATTTACAATCCCACTTGTGTAGTATGCAATGCATTACGTTAGCGACTAATTGGGTAATTTACCCCTCAGAGATGGTCTTAGTCTGCCTCTGGTTCCTGCTGGGTGTTGGGTTACCTGCTGTCTAGGCTTTATCTGCTGTTGACTGATAGAGACTGGATGTCTCAGGAGGTTTTATGGTTTTAGCAATGTTGATGGATTTATTAAGATAAACCCATTTTTCCAGGATCAGTGAACCAACATTTATAACTGTGTGGTTTTCCATTACCCCTTTATCTCAGGTACTTCAGCACGTTGACCCTGGTGAGGATCAGGACAGAACAGAAAGGCCTCTACACCGTTCACGTCGCCAACGGAGATGACACCAAGAAATTGACCTTTGATCTAGAGGTCAAAGGTGAGTCGCCTTTGCAACCAATGTAAACCAATGTGGTGTATATCAGTAGTCTGTTAAGTGGTTCCTTCTCCTCCTTTACATTTTGAAAGTTTTGAAATTTGAAAGAACTGCATCCACCATGGATGTAGCTCCATTACTTTCACACTCCCTATGCTTTGAGATCAGTATAAATAAATGAGAGGCGATGATAATAAAAAGTAACTTAAGACTATTGAAATTCCACCCTGGCTCAACATATACCTACACGTATCATCTAGATTCATGGGATATGTCATTCCTAATTCTGTACCCCTCTCTGTGTAGTCCCCCCTCAGATCACAGACCTGTCGGACCACCACCTCCCTGGGAAGAGGCATGCCGTGACCTGTGTGGCTGAGGGGGTACCTTCCCCCACCATCCAGTGGTTCAGCTGTGACAGCATGCTCAAGTGGGTCATGTCATCATCATCATCACACTGTCAGTGTCTGGCATTCTGTAACACTCTGGACACTAGAGGGCAGACTTAGCTTGTTTCGTTTTAGTAATCGCAGTTTAAACTGATATCAGGTCAACTATGGGTTATCAGACAGCTTCTATACCAGAGTGCATTAGCTCACAGCATTTACCTCAGACACACCTGAGTAAAGGTAGCAGTAGTAGTTCACCTTTACTACTGTACTATTGAAACACCTGTAGTTATCATTACAACATCTCTCCCAGGTGCAGTAACCGGAGCACAGTGTGGCAGCCCCTAGTGTCAGACCCTGAGACCCTGAGCGTCCAGACCAACGTCAGCTTCAACGAGAGCCGTAAGGTGGGCCAGGTCCGCAGCCAGGTCATCTTCCACAAGCCCCAGCAGGTGAGCGTCCGCTGCGAGGCCAGCAATGAGAGAGGACTCCGCAGGAGGGACGTCAAACTGGTGTCCAGCAGTATGTATCTAAAGATAGAACCGAACAATGATGCTATTACCATTATCTAAGAGCAACATTGTATCTATGGGGATATTTGTATTTCGATGTGTATCTACCTAAGGGTTTGCATTTATCAAAGTACATACTGTAACTAGACAGTCCTGGAGAGTTGCAGGGTGTACTGTGCATGCTGTTGGTTCCAGTCCAGCGCTAGCACACCTGATAAATAATAGTTTATGTATAAATAATGGTGTGAATGTTAATACTAGGAACAAATGTTCTCTGTGGATATGTCGACTATGTAATAGTTGGATGTTAATGTTCTGTGTTGTGTTCTAGCTTTCTTCTCCCAGGTGGCAGTGTTGGCTGCGGTTCTAGCCCTGGTAGTCATCGTCATCATCTCCATCATCATCCTCATCGCTGTGTGGAGGAAGGTGAGACTACACAAAGACACAGTGAACAATGTTAAAACAACTATGCAAAATGCAGTACAATTACTAACTCACTCATAGTATCTCAATGTGCCTGAGTGATTGAGAAACTCTTACTCTTGTGTGTTGCCTCAGAAGCCTCGCTATGAGATCAGGTGGAAGGTGATCGAGTCAGTGAGTCTGGACGGACATGAGTACATCTACGTTGACCCCATCCATCTGCCCTATGACCTTGCCTGGGAGATGCCTCGAGACAGCCTGGTGCTGGGTAAGGACCAGGAACCATGGGGGAAGGGGGTGCCAATGATGTCTATGGGGGTATCCCCAATCTTTATTTGATAGTGTATTTAATAGAGACAGATACAAGTTACTGTTCATATTGACTGTTCTGATTTGGGCAATGTTTGTGTTGTGTTCCAGGTCGTACTCTTGGGTCCGGAGCATTCGGCAGGGTGGTCGAAGCGACCGCGTATGGTCTCGGTCATTTCCAGTCCAGCACGAAAGTGGCAGTGAAAATGCTCAAATGTAAGTGAGAACAATCAACTTCAGCATAGAGGTAGTTTTAAGCCTGTATGCCAGTTTGTTTCATGCTTCAGTTCTCTGACCTCCAGCCACGGCCAGGAGGAGTGAGACCCAGGCTCTAATGTCAGAGCTGAAGATCATGAGCCACCTGGGGCCTCACCTCAACATTGTCAACCTGCTGGGGGCCTGCACCAAACAGGGTGAGCCCTGCCCCCGTCACCACAGCAACAATCACAAGCTCACAACCTAATGTCATTAGTCTCTGAAATCCCAGACCTAGGGCAACAGCATGTACAGTGGCTTGCGAAAGTATTCACCCCCTTGGCATTTTTCCTATTTTGTTGCCTTACAATCTGGAATTAAAATGGATCTGGGGGTGTTTGTATCATTTGATTTACACAACATGCCTACCACTTTGAAGATGCAAAATATTTTTTATTGTGTAACAAACAAGAAATAAGATGAAAAAAATGAAAACTTGAGCGTACATAACTATTCACCCTCCCAAAGTTAATACTTTGTAGAGCCACCTTTTGCAGCAATTACAGCTGCAAGTCTCTTGGGGTATGTCTCTATAAGCTTGGCACATCTAGCCACTGGAATTTCTGCCCATTCTTCAAGGCAAAACTGCTCCAGCTCCTTCAAGTTGGATGGGTTCCGCTGGTGTACAAAAATCTTTAAGTCATACCACAGATTCTCAATTGGATTGAGGTCTGGGCTTTGACTAGGCCATTCCAAGACATTTAAATGTTTCCCCTTAAACCACTCAAGTGTTGCTTTAGCAGTATGCTTAGGGTCATTGTCCTGCTGGAAGGGGAACATCCATCCCAGTCTCAAATCTCTGGAAGACTGAAACAGGTTTCCCTCAAGAATTTCCCTGTATTTAGTGCCATCCATCATTCCTTCAATTCTGACCAGTTTCCCAGTCCCTGCCAATGAAAAACATCCCCACAGCATGATGCTGCCACCACCATGCTTCACTGTGGGGATGGTGTTCTCGGGGTGATGAGAGGTGTTGGGTTTGCGCCAGATATAGCATTTTCCTTGATGGCCAAAAAGCTCAATTGTAGTCTCATCTGACAGAGTACCTTCTTCCATATGTTTGGGGTGTCTCCCACATGCCTTTTGGCGAACACCAAACATGTTTGCTTATTTTTTTCTGGTCACTCTTCCATAAAGCCCAGCTCTGTGGAGTGTACGGCTTGAAGTGGTCCTATGGACAGATACTCCAATCTCCACAGTGGAGCTTTGCAGCTCCAGGGTTATCTTTGGTCTCTTTGTTGCCTCTTTAATAAATGCCCTCCTTGCCTGGTCTGTGAGTTTTGGTGGGCGGCCATCTCTTGGCAGGTTTGTTGTGGTGCCATATTCTTTCCATTTTTTAATAATGGATTTAATGGTGCTCCGTGGGATGTTCAACGTTTCTGATATTTTTATATAATCCAACCCTGATCTGTACTTCTCCACAACTTTGTCCCTGACCTGTTTGGAGAGCTCCTTGGTCTTCATGGTGCCGCTTGCTTGGTGGTGCCCCTTGCTGAGTGTTGCAAACTCTGGTGCTTTTCAGAACAGGTGTATATATACTCAGATCGTGTGACAGATCATGTGACACTTAGATTGCACACAGGTGGACTTTATTTAACTAATTATGTGACTTCTGAAGGTAATTGGTTGTACCAGATCTTATTTAGGGGCTTCATAGCAAAGGGGGTGAATAGATATGCACGCACCACTTTTCCGGGTTTTTGTTGTTTAATTTTTTGGAGAAAAAAATAAATAATAATTTCACTTCACCAAGTTGGACTATTTTGTGTATGTCCATTACATGAAATCCAAATAAAAGGCAATTTAAATTACAGGTTGTAATGCAACAAAATAGGAAAAACACAAAGGGGGGTGAATACTTTTGCAAGGCACTGTATGCTGGAACATTGTTAATGTGGGAGGCAATCCATCTGCCCACGGAGACTATAACATCATAGTTACAAACTTTTCTTTTTACTAACTATGTAATTGTATGAGTAATACAAGAGTTCACACAAATTCTTCCCCGATGAAGATAAAAATGTGTCTTTTGTGGCACCCAATCTCTCAGGCCCTCTCTACCTGGTGACAGAGTACTGTCGCTATGGAGACCTGGTGGACTACTTACACAAGAACAAGCACACGTTCCTGCAGTACCACCTTGAGAAGAACCAGGAGGACTCTGGCTGCCGCATCTCTGGAGGGAGCACCCCTCCCAGCCAGAGGAAAGGGTGAGAGCTACCTCCTCATCTGGGGGTTCACTCAGGTCTTCATTTGGAAGATAAAGAAGAGGTTATATTGGCCAGTGCGTGGATCAAGTACAAACACATATGAATGGTAGAAAAAGACATACATGACCATTCAAAAGTTTGGAGTCACTTAGAAATATCCTTGGTTTTGAACGACAAGCACATTTTTTGCCGATTAAAATAACATCAAATTGATCAGAAATACAGTGTAGACATTGTTAATGTTGTAAATTATTATTGTAGCTGGAAACGGCTGATTTTTAATGGAATATCTACATAGGCCTTCTTTAGACTAGTTGAGTATCTGGAGCATTAGCTTTTGTGGGTTCGAATATATTCTCAAAATGGCCATAAACAAAGAACTTTCTTTCTGTTCTTGTTCTGAGAAATGAAGGCTATTCCATGAGAGAAATTACCAAGAAACTGAAGATCTCGTACAATGCTCTGTACTGGCTCTAACCAGAATAGAAAGAGGAGTGGGAGCCTCCGGTGCACAACTGAGCAAGAGGACAAGTACAAAACACCAGTCTCAACATCATCAGTGAAGAGGCGACTCCGGGATGGTGGCCTTCTAGACAGTACACAGCGTTGCACGAGATCTTCAGTTTCTTGGCAATTTCTCGCATGGAATAGCCTTCATTTCTCAGAACAAGAATAGGCTGACGAGTTTCAGAAGAAAGTTCTTTGTTTCTGGCCATTTTGAGCCTGTAATTGAACCCACAAATGCTGATGCTCCAGATACTCTAAAGAAGGCAAGTTTTATTGCTTCTTTAATCAGCGCACAGTTTTCAGCTGTGCTAACATAATTGCAAAAAGGTTTTCTAATGACCAATTAGCCTTTTACAATGATAAACTTGGATTAGCTAACACAATTGGAACATTGGAACATAGGAGTGATGGTTTCTAATAATGGGCCTCTGTACGCCTATGTAGATATTCCATTAAAAATCAGCCGTTTCCAGCTACAATAATCATTTATCATTTACAACATTAACAATGTCTACACTGTATTTCTGATCAATTTGATGTTATTTTAATGGACAAAAAAATATGCTTTTCCTTCAAAAACAAGGACATTTCTAAGTGACCCCAAACTTTTGAACGGTAGTGTACATATGTAGGATCTTAATTTGATCACCCTGTTGCAGGATAACTTTTCTGCAATGCAGGAAATGTAAACGTGTTGTGTATTTGAGCTTTAAAAAGGCTTCTGAAGTTTGTCATTTCCACTTTGATATTTCAGACTTGATTGTCCCTTACAAAAAAATGTATCAACCACAAAAATGTCCATTCATTATAATCCATATAATCATTTGCATTTCCTGCTGCTGCAGGGTTATTCCTGCTGTAGCAAACTACCTCAAATGTAGATCCTACATCTGTAGACATTAAATTCCAAAATGAGGCCATACAGACATAGAGATGGCCATGTGTTTTTAATTTTTTATTATACTTTACCCTAATGTGTTCCAAATATCTTGGCAGCTACGTGTCATTTGGCAGTGAGTGTGACGGTGGTTACATGGACATGAGTAAGGACGAGCCCACAGTGTACGTCCCCATGCAGGAGCTGAAAGACACCATCAAATACGCTGACATCCAGCCTTCTCCCTATGAGTCTCCCTATCAGCACGACCATTACCAGGAACAAGGTATAGAGTCCAAGAAATACAGAGCCATAACATAGCTCAAGCGTACTGTATACTTTGTATATTTTAGGTCTGTTATATGTCAAACATATGGGAAGCACATGAGAAGAGAAAGCGCAGGAGGATGGGTTAAGTACAGTTAAATTGTTTATTTGACCTACAGAGCCTCTATGCACTAAACACTAAGGACACCTGCTCCTTCCATGACATAGACTGACCAGATGAATCCAGGTGAAAAATTATGATCCCTTATTGATGTCACTTGTTAAATCCACTTCAATCAGTGTAGATGAAGGGGAGAAGACAGGTTAAAGAAGGATTTTTAAGCCTTGAGACAACTGAAACATGGATTGTGTATGACATCAATAAGGGATCATAGCTTTCACCTGGATTCACCTGGTCAGCCGTCAAGGAAAGAGCAGGTGTTAAAATGGATTTCTCACCACGAACTGGAAGAAGCTTTTTCCCTTAAAGAGTCTGATGAGAAGGATATACTGCTCTCCCGGAACAGGGATTCATCCAATGGCATTGAGGAGTATACCACCTCAGTCATCGGCGTCATCAATAAGGGCATCGACGACGTCGTCCCCACAGTGACCGTACGTACATATTCCAACCAGAAGCCATGAATTACAGGCAACATCCACATCGAGCTAAAGGCTAGAGCTGCCGCTTTCAAGGAGTGGACACTAATCCGGACGCCTATAAGAAATCCCGCTATGCCCTCAGACAAACTATCAAACAAGCAAAGTGTCGATACAGGATTAAGATTGAATCCTACTACACCGGCTCTGACGCTCATCTGATGTGGCAGGGCTTGAAACTATTACAGACTACAAAGGGAAACCCAGACGCGAGCTTCCCAGTGATGCGAGCCTACCAGACGAGCTAAATGCCTTTAATGTTCGCTTCGAGGCAAGCAACATTGAAGCATGCACGAGTTCACCAGCTGTCCTGGATGACTGTGTGATAACGCTCTCGGTAGCCGATGTGAGCAAGACCTTTAAACATGTCAACATTCACAAAGCCGCGGTGCCAGATGGATTATCAGGACCTGTACTCAAAGCATGCGCGGACCAACTGGCAAGTGTCTTCACTGGCATTTTCAACCTCTCACTGACTGAGTCTGTAATACCTACATGTTTCAAGCACTTCCTTGTGCCCAAGGAAGTGAAGGTAACCTGCCTAAATAATTACCGCCCGTAGCACTCACATCGGTAGCCATGAAGTGCTTTGAAAGGCTGGTCATGGCTCACATCAACAGCATCCTCCCGGATACCCTAGACCCACTCCAATTCGCATACCACCGCAACAGATCCACAGATGACGCAATCTCAATCGCACTCCACACTGCCCTTTCCCAGCTGGACCAAAGGAACACCTATGTGAGAATGCTGTTTAATGACTACAGCTCAGCGTTCAACACCATAGTGCCTACAAAGCTCATCACTAAGCTAAGGACCCTGGGACTAAACACCTCCCTCTGCAACTGGATCCTGGACTTCCTGACAGGCCGCCCCCAGCTGGTAAGGGTAGGCAGCAACAAGTCTGCAACGCTAATCCTCAACAGTGGGGCCCCTCAGGGTGTGTACTTAGTCCCCTCCTGTACTCCCTGTTCACCCACGACTGCGTGGCCAAAAAACGACCAAAACCATCATTAAGTTTGCTGATGACACAACAGTGGTAAGCCTGATCACCGACAACGATGAGACAGCCTATAGGGAGGAGGTCAGAGAACTGGTAGTGTGGTGCCAGGACAACAACCTCTCCCTCAATGTGAGCAAGACAAAAGAGCTGTTTGTGGACGACAACACACCAAGACTGTCGTGAAGAGGGCACAACAAAACCTTTTCCCCCTCAGGAGACTGAAAAGATTTGGCATGGGTGCCCAGATCCTCAAAAACTTCTACAGCTGCACCATCGAGAGCATCGTGACCGGTTTCATCACGGCTTGGTATGGCAATGCTCGGCATCTGGCCATAAGGCGCTACAGAGGGTAGTGCGTACGGCCCAGTACATCACTGGGGCCAAGCTTCCTGCAACCCAGGACCTATATAATAGGCGGTGTCAGAGAAAAACCCATAAAATTGTCAGAGACTCTAGTCACCCAAGTCATGGACTGTTTTTTCTGCTACCGCACGGCAAGCACCAAGTCTAGGACCAAAAGGCTCCTTAACAGCTTCTACCCCCAAGCTATAAGACTGCTGAACAATTAATCAAATGGCCACTGGACTATTACATTGACCCCCCCTTCATTTGTTTTGTACACTGCTGCTACTCGCTGTTTATTATCTATGCATAGTCACTTCACACCTACCTACATCAAATCAAATCAAATGTATTTATATAGCCCTTCTTACATCAGCTGATATCTCAAAGTGCTGTACAGAAACCCAGCCTAAAACCCAAAACAGCAATCAATGCAGGTGTAGAAGCACGGTGGCTAGGAAAAACTCCCTAGAAAGGCCAAAACCTAGGAAGAAACCTAGAGAGGAACCAGGCTATGAGGGGTGGCCAGTCCTCTTCTGGCTGTGCCGGGTGGAGATTATAACAGAACATGGCCAAGATGTTCAAATGTTCATAAATGACCAGCATGGTCAAATAATAATAATCACAGTAGTTGTCGAGGGTGCAGCAAGTCAGCACCTCAGGAGTAAATGTACAAATTATACATGTACAAATTATATCTAACCTGTACCCCCGCACACTGACTCGGTACCGGTAGTCCCTGTATATAGCCTCGTTATTGTTATGTTATTGTGTTACCTTTTATTATTTTAGTTTATTTGGTAAATATTTTCATAACTCTTCTTAAACTGCACTGTTGTAAAGGGCTTGTACGTAAGCATTTCACGGTAAGGTCTACACTTGTTGAATTCGGCGCATGTGACAAATAAAGTTTTATTTTATTTTATTTGTTATTGATGTTTTGTACACTCAGTGTATACTCTCCATGAGTATCACCTGAACATCTATTCACCTTTACATTGTCTCTCTTTTTTACCTCATTAATGATCCCTGCCATCCATGTCTCTGCTCTCCCTCCAGACCAGACCACAATGGACCCTGCCCTGTTCATCAGTGACTCTACCACCCTCAGCTATACTGACCTCATCGGCTTCAGCTACCAGGTGGCCAAAGGCATGGAGTTCCTCGCCTCCAAGAACGTATGTAATGTTTTATTTACTCAGCCTTTATTTATTACATGGAATCTAAACTTTATTGATATATATTTATTTATCATTTACCCTTTATTGAGCCAGGCACAGTAATTACAGAGCTGTAGATATGGATATAGAATGTACTTCACCATCAATAGTTAATGTCCAGTCTGACCTTGGCTTCCTGTAACCCTGTTGTTTACATGGGCAATCAGCAGTTGAAACAATGACGAAACAATGACAAAGCATCTTCCCCGCCAATGTTTTGGTTAAAAGCTGATAGATGGGGCTGGAGAAATGTAACCACTCTCAAATAGACAGAGCTATGGATGCAACAGCTGATCCAAAATGACATATCCAATTATAGTTTGATATGTACACTAAACAAAAATATAAACACAACATGAAAAGTGTTGGTCCTGTGAATTCATGAGCTGAAATATGAGATCCTAGAAATGTTCCATACGCACAAAAAGCGAATTTCTCTCAAATTTTATGCACAAATTTGTTTACATCCCTGTTAGTGAGGATTTCACCTTTTCCAAGATAATCCATCCACCTGGCAGGTGTTGCATATCAAGAAGCTGATGAAATAGCGTGATCATTCCACAGGTGCAAATTGTACTGGGACAATAAAAGGCCACTTTAAAATGTGCAGTTTTGTCACAAAACACAATGCCACAGATGTCTCAAGTCTTGAGGGAGCGTGCAATAGGCATGCTGACTGCAGGAATGTCCAACAAAGCTGTTGCCAGAGAATTGAATGTTAATTTCTCTACCATAAGTCGCCTCCAACTTCATTTTAGAGAAATTGGCAGTACATCGAACCGGCCTCAGAACCGCATACCACGTGTATGGCATTGTGTTTTCGCATGATTATGCACGGCCCCATGTCGCATGGATCTGTACACAATTCCTGGAAACGGAAAAGGTCCCAGTTCTTCCATGGCCTGCATACTCATCAGACATGTCACCCATTGAGCATGTTTGGGATGCCCTGGATCGATGTGTAGCATGTTACATTTCCCGCCAATATCCAGCAACTAAGCACAGCCATTGAAGAGGAGTGGGACAACATTCCACAGGCCACAATCAACAGCCTGATCAACTATATGCAAAGGAGTTGTGTGGTGGTCACACCATATAGTGAATGGTTTTCTAATCCATGCCCCTACCTTTTTTAAGGTATCTGTGACCAACAGATGCATATCTGTTTTCCCAGTCATGTGAAATCCATAGATTAGGGCCTAATTTATTTATTTTATTTTATTGATTTACTTATATGAACTGTGCCTCAGTAAAATATTTGAAACACTCAGACATAATTTACAAACTAAGCATTTGTGTTTAGTGAGTCCTTCAGATCAGAACCAGTAGAGATGGCAGGTATGTTCTCTTGATAAGTGTGTGAATTGGACCATTTTCCTGTCCTGATAAGCATTCAAAATGTAACTAGTACTTTTGGGTGTCAGGGAAAATGTATGGAGTAAAAAGTACATTATTTTCTTTAGGAATGTAATGAAGTAAAAGTAAAAGTTGTCAAAAATATAAATAGTAAAGTACAGATACTCCCAAAAAGTACTTAAGTAGTACTTTTAAAGTAATTTATACCACTGACAGAATCAGAATCAGAATCCCATTTATTGTCCTACAATAGGAAAATCTTGGCACAGCTCACACAGGAATACCTAAAACAAATATGAAAACACAGAAGAAACAAACAACAGTGTTGGTGATGCTTACAGAGGACTGGGTGTTATCTATTCTGACGGCTTGAGATCTGCCACTTAAACAGTTGTGGATCCAGCAAATGATGGTGGGAGATATGTCTAGGTTACTGAGCTTCTGGATCATAGTGTGTCGTTGGATGGTGTTGAAGGCGTAGCTGAAACCCACGAACAGGATGTGTGCGTAATTCCCCATACCCTCCAGGTGTTCCAGTAGCCTGTGCAGGCTGCAGACCACCGTGTCATCCGTTCCTCTCCCTGCTTTGTAACAAACTGGTAGGGATCAAGGGAGGAGTGAACGGTGGGTAGTAGTAGGATGTTAAGAACCAGTCCTTCCAAGAATTTCATGATCAGTGACTTGAGAGCAACATGCCGGTTGAACTCAGTCGAGGTAGACTTTTTAGGAATGGGCACGATGGTAGATGTTTTCCATAGGGTGGGGATTGTGCCAGTGGATAGCGATAGGTGAAAGGCTATGGATGGCGCTGAGCTCAGCAGCTCCGGCTTTTAGGACTCAACACTTTATTCCGCCCGGCCTTGCACTTACTGTAGCTTTCCGCTGGTATACCGCCACCTCCACCTCACTGAAGAGTGGGGCATGGGAATCAGTAAAGTGGAGGGCATTTAGCAGGTTCTCACAGCTTCTGAATCATAGTGGGTATCAAAACGTGGGTATCAAAACATGAGAAGAAGTTTCTTTGTACTCCCTGACGAAGGCCATGCAGCCGAAACTTTGTTTCTATTGAACATGCCATACAAATCAAGGCATTTTAATTAATTATATGAAGAGTGCCTTGGTCCTCCTTGCTTTTTGATGATCAATTTACCCCTTTTACCAAAGAGCACCTTCTGTCTACCAAAATCTACTATTGTGTACCTTAGCAGCGCTTCCCATCCTCCTCTTTTTTCTACATGAGAAGAAGTTGTTGAGGTTGTTGGACAAGGCGAGTGGGTCCATCATGGGCCGGTGGAGATGGTTTGTCAGAGTAGCCTGCCAACTTCCTGACTTTTTGAAAGACCTGCTTAGCAATCATGTTGCTGTTTTCCACCTCCACCTTGTGCTTGTACCTTAGTGTGGCTCGTTGGATGGCATGTTTGAGGGAGCTGTTCAGTTGGCGCAGGGACTGCATATCCCGATGGGAGAACGCAATCTTCATCCGTAATGCGTTTTTGATCTCGCCATTAATCTATGGTTTGTCATTCGGAAATAACCTGGTGGTTCTCATGGGGATCACACGGTGTGTACAGAACTTGATACTGTCCGTTATTGTGGTAAGCATTTCATCAATGTTGTTGTTGGGTATTACAGTAAAGCTCATGGGGCATATATACGTCCTACGCTTCAAGAATCAACGGGTACATAATATATATCAGACATTTATAAATCCAAAAATAAATGTAGCAACTGCAGATTTAAAACCATCTCCTCCCCAGTGTGTCCATCGTGACCTGGCCGCCAGGAACGTGTTGATCTGTGAGGGGAAACTGGTGAAGATCTGTGACTTTGGCCTAGCCAGAGACATCATGCACGATTCCAACTACATCTCCAAAGGCAGCGTGAGTGGCAGGCTCACTAAGGGTCACTCATACACATACACATACACATAAAATAAGACAAAGTTTGAAAGATAACAGTAAAACACCATTTAAACAACATAAATTACAACTTTCAACCGACTTAAATTGTAAGCCATAACTGCTGCTGTAACCTACCTCTAAGTACCTGGCTGATTCTAACGTTCTCTCTAATTCTGGCCCTCTCAGACATTTCTGCCCCTGAAGTGGATGGCCCCAGAGAGTATCTTCCATAACCTGTACACCACCCTGAGTGACGTGTGGTCCTACGGCATCTTGCTCTGGGAGATCTTCACCCTTGGTACGTGGATGGGAAATGGAATCCATTCATTATTAACTGACAGATCGAAGAGATTACTGTTTGATTAAATCGAAACAACCCATTAACTGGAATTCGTTCAGAAAGATCAGTTGTAGCATGAGCGGTTTGATGACCTTGTTTATTTAATGTATGTTAGTATAGAGGTTTCAAAAGGCTGTCAATACCGTGTTTAAACAGACAGGCAATAAAGTTGTCTTAAGAGGACAAGACGATCAGCTTGTCTAATCCTGCGTCTATTTAGGGTCAGATGAGGTTTTGTTGTTATTAGCTACAGTCCGGGTTTATTATCAATTCATTTTGGGATTTTTACAAATGCTTTTGGAACTGCTGTGATCAGAAGAGTACCTATTGAGAAGTGGTTCATTTAGCGTGAAACAGCGTGAACAATGTTTTTCGTGGGAAACCAAAATCCGGCATGATTCTTGTTTCATTCGAGATTTGAGAACTTTTGGACACTCCTGATTCAGCATGACTTAAACAGATCAGCCTTTAAATACTTGAATGGTTGATCTTTTAACAGGAGGAACCCCTTACCCTGACCTTCCTATGAATGAGCTGTTCTACAGTGCCTTAAAGAGAGGCTATCGCATGGCCAAACCTAACCACGCCACAGACGAAGTGTAAGTCTCTACCATCACTCTCAAACACCTCTCTCTAATCATGTCTTCTGTCAGTTTTCTTTTTTTTAGTGACATGTTCAGTTAAAATGTTCAACTAAGGAAGTAATTCTGTCCTCCAGTTATGAAGTCATGCAGAAGTGCTGGGATGAGAAGCATGAGAAGAGGCCAGAGTTCTCCTTTCTGGTGCACACCATGGGGAACATGCTCACTGACAGCTATAAAAAGGTATCCTATTAATATAGGGGTTTTTCCCTTTACACAATGCATCTGAGGACCAACAGTATTTCCACATCCATCTCTGAAAACGATCAATTTTTTTTGCTAAATGCAAAATGCATCATACAGGGATGATTTCTGTATTTTTTAAGTTAACATATCTTAAAAACCTGATTGCTGACAAGTAAAACATTTTGGGACTATGTCAAGAATGGACTAATGAAACAAATACCAAAATATAGTTTTTGGGTGAAGTTTTCCTTTAAGTGTGTATTGACTATGGACAGATCTGACATTGATCACTGAGATGTATCTAATTGACTATAATTTTCGGTACAGAGATACTGCCAAGTCAACGACGAGTTCTTCAAGAGTGACCACCCGGCCGTGGTCCGAACCAAACCCAGGCTCTCCTCCCCCTTCCCCACCCCAGCCATCACCCCCTCCACCACCCCTGACACCCTCCAGGACCTCAACCCCTGCCCTCTAACTGGAGACTTTAGATCGGAGGCAGATAGAGAGGAAGTGACGACCTCCTACAATGACTACATCATTCCCATTCCGGACCCCAAGCCTCAGGAGGAAGTCTTCTCCGAGGCCAACAGCTTGCCAATGGAAAGCCCCGCGAGGTATGGCTGTCTAACATACTTCCTGACTACAAACACTGACTGACTGACTGCAAATGTATGCCAAATGCTGAGCATGCAGGAAAGATAAGGCATATTTACTCTAGAGGAGCTTGTATAGTTACAACACCAACACACAGAGCCATATGTGGGATTTTGATAAAATCGGTCTTATCTTACCATGTATACACTGAGTGTACTAAACATTAAGAACACCTTCCTAATATTGAGATGCACCATGCACCCCCCTATTTTTCCTTAGAACAGCCTCAATTCGTCGAGGCATGAACTCTACAAGGTGTCGAAAGCATCCCACATGGATGCTGGCCCATGTTGACTCCATTGCTTCCTACAGTTGTGTCAAGTTGGCTGGATGTCCTTTGGGTGGTGGATCATTCTTGATACACACAGGAAACTGTTGAGGGTGAAAAATCCAGCAGCGTTGCAGTTCTTGACACAAACCGGTGCACCTGGCACCTACTACCATACTCCGTTCAAAGACACTGTCTTGCCCATTCACCCTCTTAATGGCTCAAGGCTTCAAAATCCTTCTTTAACCTGTCTCCTCCCCTTCATCTACACTGATTGAAGTAGATTTAACAGGCGACATCAATAAGGGATCATAGCTTTCACCTGGATTCACCTGGTCAGTCTGTCATGGAAAGAGCAGGTGCTCATAATGCTTGGTACACTCAGTGTTACATTTTGAGGATTTTGTAAGACATTTAAACTGAAACCTTAGACAAGCGAAGCTGGCAGAAATATGATAGTTTAGGTTTTACATTGTTTTGATTTGTGGCGCAATGCTGTATAGTTTTCACCTGAAATGGGACGTAAAATCGTAAAATCCCACGTTGGTTTGTAAAGGAACATGTGTGTTGTTATTCCCTGTAGCTCTCTGGCTCTGGAGGATGACGAGGCTGATTCCATCTCCCAGGAGACAGCAGAGGCAGACACCATTCCAGAAGAGGAGGATCTCCATGCCAACCAGGCTCTGATTCCACTGGAATCTTCTGGAACACCGGAAGTGGAAGACAGCTTCCTGTAGACCTTTAAGAAACTTGGTGAATGTATAGCAACATTCCTGAATAGCTTTAGTGCGGGGATGGGGAACTTTGATGGTGGTTGGGGCCACATATTTTCTTTTACTTATCATGAGGGTCTGCAGTGGCTCGCGGGTCTGCGTACACACATCCCTACCTACAAATGCAGTCAGAGCCGGCACTAGTTAATTTCCTTCCGCCAGTTGGCCATCCCTGCTTTAGTGGATTAAGACAACATGTTGCGATTTCAGTGAGAAGCTAACCCGAACAACATAAACAATTCCCACTGCTTAAGCAAATATTTCACAACTGGTACTTTCAAAATAATTCTGTGCTGAAAATCAATTGAAAAACAATAATTACAATGAGAGAGTGACATATATTTAATCAATGATGATTGTTGATTGATGATGATTTTAATTCATCTAATCAATGCAAAATACTCCATATTGAAGAGAGGGATCCTTTTCAAAGTCTTCACTTAATAATGAAGATGACAAAATACCAGTATCACATAAGAATAAAAATGTACATCAGGAAATTCATGATTTTAAAATACATTTGTAGTATGGTCACTATTGCAGTGTTTCTATGGGGATTTGTCTTGTCATTTTTCCTTTTACATGTGTTGTATTTTTATATTATAAAGATGAAAACATTAGGCTTCTAAAACCCTTTCAGTTTTTTTATCACTAAAAGTGGAGCATGTACTGTTACATTTTGCTTGTGTGAAAAAGTTCACCTTTTTAGACGGGTAGGCTACTTTAGTTAGTAAAAACAATCAGAAACACATCATTTTATGGCATCTATACTTCTCAATATCAATGGGATATGACATTCTAGTTGCACTGAGGTATATTTTCTTTGTTTTTACAAATGTGTACTTTCTATGTCAAGTTATTTCGGGGGAATATAATTAACTTAGAGAAAAGATTCATACATTTGGCCTTAATTAAGCAGAATATTGTACATTCAGTAAAGGTTATGTGTCAAATATCATTTTATGTTGTCTTGAGTTTTATAGAGATTTCTTTTGACATTTTATATAGCATTTTGTTTAAACAATTCTGTATACATTTTGCACTTTACAATGTTTAGGAAAACATGAACATTTCCAAGAAAGGGATTTAGGTTCAGTACATAAGAGATTGAATGATGTCTGAGAGGTATGAAGAAATTGTATGTTTTTACACGGAGGTACTGACTGAATGAGAAGTGATCTGAGCATATCACTGCCTTAGCACACCTGGTACAAGATTAGTACGTTGTTGTGTACTGTGACCATGACTGATCTAATATCTTTGAAGTGCTTTTGTATTGTATGAAGTTCTATGAAAAATACAAATAGTAGGCCTGATGTTAAAATAAGCTTTTCTTTGGTAGGAGATCTTTTTAGAAATGTGGGTATCGAGATTTTAATCTATATTATTGAAACAATGAAATGATACCTGAGAGAAGTTACTTATTTTCTTGTAACTTGCTTAGAGTTCACTCACAGAGGTTGACCTATGGTTAGATACACTACCAGTGAAATATAAATATGCTTGTTTGTATACATTTGTCACATGATGTAGGAACACCGAATGCAGAACACACACACTACATCATGTAGAATATTCACCACACACACGTAATGGTACCAAAGCTTTTCTGTATGTTTACAAATGTATTTTTATATGCAGTATTTTCTATGTTAATTGAAAGTGATTAGGTGAAAATAAAAGTTTATAATGAAAATATAACACAAGAAATGTGTTCTGCATTTTATATTAGTTCAATGACTTGCAGCGTTCTACTATTTTCCCATAACGGAAAATAATAAATTATGTTTTAAAGCTCTCTAATTTTCAACAACAACATCTGTTTCTACACTGTCTTGTATTTTAATGCCTTTGGCTTTATCAATTCAAAGTCGAAGAGATAATAAATGTCCCGAGATTAATTGACCATAAGAGAGATATCCCCCAAAAATCCAAATGAACTTTCCCAAGCCCAGCTAGACTTAGTTCAATCAAAGCCTCTCTTTTCAGCCCTCAGCACAAACAAACTCAAAACAAAGCTGATCATCTACCGTGTCCATCATGGGTTCTCTCTCTACACCCCCTTACCGACCCCTCTCACCCAACATACTCCCTTGCGCCCTCTCACCATCCCCTCCTTCCCCCCACTCCATGCCCTGAATCCGAGGGCCATCAATTAGGTATTTTACTGTCCTCCCAGAAGCCCCAGCCCTCTACTCTGTTTGGAGCTGAGGAACATTGAGGCCTGGGGCTGAGGCTAGGCAGGCTGGGAATGGGGATGAGGCTAAGCAGGCTTGGGCTGGGGCTAGGCAGCAGAGCAGCAGTGTGACCCATCATCACAGCAGATTAGTCTCAGCACCATGGCATTAGGACTGGGAGGGCCGGCCTGTTTTCTAGCTAAACAGAGAGACACATGGTCATTAGTGGGGAGCGTGACACCTCTATCTGTCTGTTTATGCCTCTCTCTCTTTTACTGGCTTCTGGTCAGACGAAGGGAGATAGAGACAGAAGAGAGACAGGGTTGGAGGGACTTTACTCGCTCCTGAATGGTGAATCCACAGAGCTCTGTGGGATCAGAGGCATACCACTGAGCTGAAGACATCTACAGGTTCAGTAGAGTTTATTGTTTCCAATCTTAGCGATGTTACACAGTCACTTTTATTAATAGCATGTGAATGACATTTGAAAAGGCTTTCAGTAAGGTCTGGCTTATATTGCCTTGATTTCAAGGTTGCAAATCCTGAAAGTTTGATTTCCAAATATCCTCTTTAGAAAAGAAGAAGTGTATGACAGTGAGTGAGTGACAGCAGAGATCCAGCGTAATGATTCCACATTTTTCTCCTTGACCAAGACACAGTAACAACACTCAGATACTGACACACACAGATCTGGAGCAGATCCAGGATGGAGCTGTACCTGACCTTTCTGCTGGGGATCCTGCCCGTTGCAGCTCAAGGTACGACTCAACACCTGTTTTCAACTATACTGCATCGTATTGGGATTCATGTGTTGTGTTGTTGACATTGTATTCACTGCAGCTCTTCTGTCCTACATACTTTTACATATATATTACCAGACTAAAATGCAATTTATATGCAGCGGTGGAAAAAGTACCCAACTGTCATACTTCAGTAAAATAAATATAGCTTAATAGAAAATGACTCACGTAAAAGTGAAAGTCACCCAGTAAAATACTACTTGAGTAAAAGTCTAAAAGTATTTTCGTTTTAAATATACTTAATTATCAAAAGTAAATGTAATTGCTCAAATATACTTAAGTATCAAAAGTAAAAGTATAAATCATTTCAAACCAGACAGCACGATTTTCTTGTTTTATTATTTTACGGATAGCCACAGGCACACTCCAACACTCAGACATAATTTACAAACGAAGCATTTGTTATTAGTGAGTCTGCCAGATCAGAGGCAGAGATGACCAGTGATGTTCTCTTAAAAAGTGTGTGAATATGGCAATTTTTCTGTCCTGCTAAGCATTCGAAATGTAACTAGTACTTTTGGGTGTCAAGGAAAATGTATGAAGTAAAAAGTATATTATTTAGGAATGTAGTGGAGTAAAAGTAGAAGTTGTCAAAAAATATCGAGGCAAGTCAGTTAAGAACAAATTCTTATTTACAATGACAGCCTACCAGGGAACAGTGGGTTAACTGCCTTGTTCAGGGGCAAAACAATAGAGTTTTACCTTGTCAGCTCAGAGATTCGATCCGAGCAACCTTTCGGTTACTGGCCCAATGCTCTAACCACTAGGCTACCTGCTGCCCCAATACCTGATACTTAAGTATATGTAAAACCAAATACTTTCAGACTTTTACTCAAACAGTATTTTACTGGGTGACTTTCACTTTAACTTGAGTCATTTTCTATTAAGATATTTTTACTTTTACTCAAATATGACAATTGGGTACTTTTTCCACTACTAGTGTAATGTTTATGTCCAATGGCCGATGAGCACCGATACGTTTTATCTATAATTTCTCTTCATATGACAAGGATTGAAAAGGATTTGCCAGTAGACTTTTGACTTGATTCGTGATGATGACTGCTTGTCCAGCTTGCTATGTTAACATGATCAGTCCAATCAAAGCTATGGTAGATATAACATGATTTTACATAATTGTATCTGTGGCCAATGACCTTGAGTCCTCTCAGATGGGCACTTCTAATGTAAATCTATGGCAGCACTCAAGGGGCTGAATTTTCTAAATCTCCCCGTAGATTTTGCGGTGACGTGGTGTCCCCATGAGTGACAGAACACTGAGCCAATCACGGCGCAGCTAGAGAACATTACCAACCCTTACGCTCCGTATTTTCCGCTGGCTTCCCCACCATCACAGAAAGCACTGAGCTAGGCTGAAACACCTGCATTTTGGAGCTGCCTTATTCAAGAAAGCAAAAAATGTATGCGGCTTTATCAACTCAATGATTTTTTTTAAACAATGTTTGCAAACTGATATGTGACATGTTTTAATGCCAAAATAACATACATACAGGGCTAAACAGGTGGGCTCTGCCCCCACCAGCCCTGAATGATGGGTCGCCACTGGTCAGAGTAGGAAAGTGAAAGTGAAAAATGAAATTTAGCTAGCTCTCTCTCCCTCTCTCTTGCTTCTCCTTCATTTTTGAAGAAAGGTATTTGTTCAAAGCTGTTAAACTATTGTCTTTCTCTTTCTTTGAGTCAGCTACCAATCACATTTTATGCACTGCAGTGCAAGCTAGCTGTAGCTTATGCTTTCAGTACTAGATTAATTATCTGATTATTGGATTGGGTGGACAAAATGTCAGTTCATGCTGTAAGAGCTCTGATAGGTTGGAGGACGTCCTCCGGAATTTGTCATAATTACTGTGTAAGTCTATGGAAGGGGTTGAGAACCATGAGCCTCCTAGGTTTTGTATTGAACTCAATGTACCCAGAGGAGGACGGAAACTAGCTTTCCTCCGGCTACACCATGGTGCTACCCTACCGAGTGCTCTTGAGGCCACTGTAGACCTTCATTGCAAAACAGTGTGTTTTAATCAATGATTTGGTGACGTGAATATATTTAGTATAATTTTATCTGAAAATTATACCGTTTTTTATGTTTCATTATTTACATTTTTATGAGCCTACATTGGTAGGACCGTATTGTCCTGTACATCTGCTGCTGTTCTTGTTCCATTGTTCGACAGCCATTTGATAGGCAGCTAGTATACTTGGAGTCCATAGGAAGGTGGTGTGTAATGTTATCAGGAAGTCTAGACCCAATCAATACTGAATAGCCCAAAACCATGAGCACTTTGACCCTGAGGTTGAGCTGTGGACTGTGGTAAGTAAGAAAATCTGCTGAACAACAAAACTCAGTTCTGCTTTGAGATAAATCAAAAACAAGACATACTTTACATGTAAGAATGAATTGAGACAAAACCTATTGTGATTTTCAGATGTTGTTTTCTGATCCATGCTTTACCAGATACAGGATAGTGAATGCTGAAATAAATCCACAACAAGAGAGCCCAATAGAGCCCAAATTAACTTTTTACCAAATAAGGTTTTAGAGAGTTAAAGGAGGATAAGAAAAGCATGTTATTTGAAGCCATATCCTACTGTAGATTTATGTTAAAGTTCTTCAAACTCCCTTGGCCCCTGTGATTTGCTGGAGTGTCTCAAAGAAGGAATTGTTTGTCCCTGTATCAGCGCATCACCAGCAGTTAGCTTTTTCACACCCAAAGGACATATACATGGTTTTACCACCCCATACAGCTCCCTCTGTCTCACTCTGTCTCTTCTGTTTCGGAAGAAAATAAGGAATTCAAAGATTTCTTTGTTTGTTTTTGTGTTGGTGTTTGTGGGTGTAAAAGGGCCAGGGCATTACCACAGTCTAGGAGGGTGGTTCTCAAACAGCTCTTCAGGGACCCCCAGCCGTTCCATGTATTTGTATTTAACCCTTATTTAACTGTATTTAACATGTATTTGATATATTCCAGAACTAGCACACCTGACTCAACTTGTCAACTAATCATCAAGCCCTTCGGCGTGTTCCTCTGCCCAGGTGTTTCTGCCGCATGCCAGATCTTACATGCCTGGATATGTATTTTATGTATCAGCTAACCATATAATATATTATAGCAATCTGGTGCCCGACCGTACTGTCGATGACGCAACACACAACCATTAGTTGATGCATGCAACATCTGAGCAGGGGAACGCAACCCGTGACTAGGTAAATCAGCTGAACTAGTTCAGGGCTACAACTAAATTATGAAATGTCTGTGGGTCCCTGAGGGACTAGTAAATGTGTCTCCATTCACTCCCGTCCTCGGTAGCATGACATCGATATAGAGAAGAAAAGCGGAAGTGAGAGAGAGAATAGGATCTCTCCTTTAGAGCCAGACTGGACAGTTCTGTAATTTGTTTCCTGAATTTGTGGTGTCCAAGATGACTCTTAATCCTAAACACAGAGTGACCAAGAAGACATTCAAAAAAAAGAAAAGTGATTTGAGGTTTAAATCTTGTCTTGACAGAGTTGACTGAAATAAAACCAATTATATAACCATGTTTAGGATTCAGAGTTTCCTGGTCATGCACAGGGTGGCAGGTAGCAAAGTTGTTAAGAGCATTGGGCTGAAAGGTTGCTACAGTAGTTCGAATCCCTGAGTCGACTAGGTGAAAAACGTGTTTGTCCAGGGTCACTGTCAATAATGGCTGAACCCTGGCTGTGACCCCATTCTCAGTGGGAGGAGGATATGCAAAAAACACATTTCCATTTTACACCTGACACTTGTACCTGTGTGAAACAGGACAAATATAAGCACCCCCTATTTGAAGAACTCCATCCTAACCAATATGGTGCTTTCAAGAAAACTGGGTAATCTGAAAAAAACTTTGTCAAATCATGACATCAGTGATATTCTGGTCAGACGTCTATAAAGATGCCAGAGTTTCCGGTTCGGAATGCCGAGTTTGATGTCTGTTCAAAACAAATTTTCCAAGTTTAAGCTTTTTCTGAGTTCCCATTAGTCTTGAACGCACTGAAGTTGGAGATTTCCGAGTTGTTTTGAACGCGTCGATTTATGATCTCAACTCTATGTTAACCTCAGCAGAATGGCGGCGTCCTGTGATCAAGCTAAACTCAGAGGTCGTGGTTGGGCCTGAAGTAGTACTGAACCCTGGCACCCCATTGGTCTTGAGGTGTGAGGGGGATGGGCCAGTCAACTGGCTGACCCGGTTGTCCAAACACAAGAGCTTAATTTCCAAGGACAACGGGAGAGTCAGAACCTTCAGGGTGGACCGTCCCTCTGCAGAACACACTGGGACATATAAGTGTGAATATACCAGTGTGAACGTCAAGGGCCGGGACTTGTTCTCTACGGTGCACGTATATGTTAAAGGTAAGCTCAGAAGAGAAGTGAGTTACTGTTTGTTTACCATACCTGTAGAGACGGTGTGTTGGCCAGTATCCCTCATTCTAACACATCCCCCCTTCTCCACCAGACCCAGAAAGCCTGTTTTGGACCAGCAGCACCTCCCTGCGTGTGATGAGGAAGGAGGGGGAGGACCACCTGCTCCCCTGCCTGCTGACCGACCCAGAGGCCACAGACTTGGGGCTCCGCATGGACAACTGTACCTCCGTGCCCCCAGGGATGAACTACACAGCAGACCCCCGCAGAGGCATTCTCATCCGCAACCTCCACCCCAGCTACAATGCTGACTATGTCTGCAGCGCCAAACTCCACGGGGTGGAGAGGACTTCCAAGACTTTCAACCTCAACATCATCCAAAGTAAGTAGGTTGAGTGTTGTGGAGGGATACTTTACTTAAAGTCACATGCTTGATCAGGCCCATGTACCATATTGTCCTGTAAAATTGCTATATATTCAAATTCAGGAACAAGTATTCGAATTAGCAAAGGAGCTTGTGCTTTTCTTATACATGCTGTGTTCCTGGTTCCCTCTGTGTCCAGGGCTGCGTTTCCCACCTTATGTATTCCTGGAAAAGGATGAGTATGTTCATATCGTGGGCGAGAAGCTGAGCATCCACTGCACCACACACAACCCCAACTTCAACTATAATGTCACGTGGAATTACAGCTCCAAAAAGGCAAGCACTTTCAGAGTATCTGAAACAACCTATTTGTTCCACTGTTGGCCAAAATAAAATGCATGACAATATGTCTTGACAATGACATCATGTTATTTTCCTGTCTCTTCTTACAGAGATTTACAATAGAGCAGAAAGTCCAATCAGTTGACAGTAACCGTCTGGACATTGAAAGCATCCTGACCATCCCTGTAGTGGACCAGTCAGACACAGGCAACATTACCTGCATCGGCACCAACGAGGCTGGAGTCAACAAATCTACCACCTCCCTGATGGTTGTAGGTAAGTTACTGGATAACTCTAATACAATTCAGGCACACATGGGGATATTAGAACATATTCCAGTCACAGAACTGGATCGTTAGAATCAATGCAGACTGTATCAAAACGTTTTGCAACAGAAGCTTTTTTGGGGTGGACAAGTTTAGGAAGTCCCTCTCTGTTTCAGTGCCTTATGAAAACACTTCTGGCTGACCTTGAAGATAACCACTCCCATGTCTCTCTGTGTCTCTGTCCAGAGAAGGCCTACATCCGTCTTTCTCCCCAGCTGTCCTCCAAGCTGGCTCACCAGGGCCTGTCCATTGACGTGAACGAGGGGGAAGACCTGAAACTCAGTGTCCTGATCGAGGCATACCCTCAGATCATAGGCCAGCACTGGGACACCCCTACAGCCTCCTCCACGCAGGAACAAGCCTTTACACGCTATAACAACAGGTGGGTGGTACTCATACAACAACAAGATGAAGAGAACTGACTGAGTGAGGAGTGATCCTCCTCTAGCTGTTTTGGGAAGGCGTTTGGGGCTTTGGGACTAAAGGGCAGCAACAGAAAACTGTATTTTAAAATGTTCACGGATCAAAGGCTCACTTGATCATAATTATGCAGTGCATTCGGAAAGTATTCAGACCCTTTACTTTTTCCACATTTTGTTACGTTACAGCCTTATTCTTATATTAATTAAATATTTTTTTCCCCAATACCCGATAATGACAAAGCAAAAAACAGGTTTCTAGAAATGTTTGCAAAAAAATAATATAATAATAATAATGTACATAGTACATATTCAGACCCTTTACCTAGTACTTTGTTGAAGCACCTTTGGCAGCGATTACAGGCTCGAGTCTTCTTGGGTATGACGTTACAAGCTTGGCACACCTGTATTTGGAGAGTTTCTCCCATTTTTCTCTGCAGATCCTCTGAAACTCTGCCAGGTTAGATGAGTAGCCGCACAGCTTTTTTCAGGTCACTCCAGAGATGTTTGATCGGGTTCAAGTCCGAGAGACTTGTTCCGAAGCCACTCCTGCGTTGTCTTGGCTGTGTGCTTAGAGTCATTGTCCTGTTGCAAGGTGAACCTTCGCCCCAGTCTGAGGGCCTGAGAGCTCTGGAGCAGAATTTCATAAAAATCTCTCTGTACTTAGCTCCGTTCATCTTTCTCTCGATCCAGACTAGTCTCCCAGTCCCTGCCACTGAAAAACATCCCCAGAGCATGATGCTGCCACCACCATGCTTTACGGTAGGGATAGTGCCAGGTTTCCTCCAAACGTGACGCATGGCATTCAGGCCAAAGAGTTCAATCTTGGTTTCATCAGACCAGAGAATCTTGTTTCTCATGGTCTGAGAGTCCTCCAAGCTGGCTGTCATATGCCTTTTACTGACGAGTGGCTTCTGTCTTGCCACTTTACCATAAAGGCCTGATTGGTGGAGTGCTGCAGAGATGGTTGTCCTTCTGGAAGGTTCTCCCATCTCCACAGAGGAGCTCTGGAGCTCTGTCAGAGTGACCATTGGGTTCTTGGTCACCTCCCTGACAAAGGCCCTTCTCCCCGGATTGCTCAGTTTGGCTGGGCGGCCAGCTCTTGGAAGAGTCTTGGTGGTTCCAAATTTCTTCCATTTAAGAATGATAGAATCCACTGTGTTCTTCGGGACCTTCAATTCTGCAGAAATGCTTTGGTACCCTTCCCCAGATCTGTGCCTCGACACAATCCTTTCTCGGAGCTCTACGGACAATGCCTTCAACCTCATGGCTTGGTTTTTGCTCTTATATAGACAGGTGTTTGCCTTTCCATATTTTGTCCAATCAATTAAATTTACCACAGGTGGAGTCCAATCAAGTTGTAGAAACATATGAAGAATGATCAATGGAAACTGGATGCACCTGAGCTCAATTTCGAGTCCCATAGCAAAGGGTCTGAGTACTTATGTCAATAAGGTTTTTCTGTTTTTTATTTTTAATACATTTGCAAAAACTTTTTTTCCCTGTTTCTGCTTTGTCATTATGGGGTATTGTGTGTAAATTGATGAGTACATTTGTTATTTAATACATTGTTGAATAAGGATGTACCGTAACAAATTGTGGAAAACTTTCTGAACGTACTGAAATTCAGAATGGGGAAACTGCAGAAGATTTGAAATGAGCTGATGTTTCCATTTATTTGTTTATCTGGCACAAACTCAGAGGTCACCACCACCGGTCCGAAGAGTTCTGTACTATGAAACTAGAGTTAAGGGAAGGAAGAAGCTAAAGTTTTACCTCCGCTATGACACATAGCAGTAACTGTCTAGGGAGAACTAGCATGTATTAGTCACCAAACCACACAACAACATCTGCATTCATTCCACTTTTGTCCCAGTTAAACATTTCCAGTGATTCTACAATACACTCTTAGAAAACAGGGTTCCAAAAGGGTTTTTCAGCTCTCCCCATAGGAGAACCCTTTTTGGTTCCAGGTAGAACCCTTTTGTGTTCCATGTAGATCTCTCTGTGGAACCCAAAATTATTCTACATGGAACCAAACTAATTCTACCTGGAACCAGAAAGGGTTCTTCATAGGGGTCTCTTATGGGGACAGCCAAAGAACCCTTTTAGGTTCTAAATAGTACCTTTTTTTCAAGAGTGTACAGTCGTGGCCAAAAGTTTTGAGAATACATTTTCACAAAGTTTGCTACTTCATTGTCTTTATATATTTTTGTCAGATGTTACTATGGAATACTGAAGTATAATATCAAGCCTCTTGAGGATTGACCACAAGTTCTCAATGGGATTAAGGTCTGGGGAGTTTCCTGGCCATGGACCCAAAATATCGATGTTTGTTCCCCGAGCCACTTAGTTATCACTTTTGCCTTATGGCAAGGTGCTCCATAATGCTGGAAAAATGCATTGTTCGTCACCAAACTGTTCCTGGATGGTTGGGAGAATTTGCTCTCGGAGGATGTGTTGGTACCATTCTTTTTTCATGGCTGTGTTCTTAGGCAAAATTGTGAGTGAGCCCACTCCCTTGGCTGAGAAGCAACCCCACACATGAATGGTCTCAGGATGCTTTACTGTTGGCATGACACAGGACTGATGGTAGCGCTCACCTTGTCTTCTCCGGACAAGCTTTTTTCCGGATGCCCCAAACAAACGGAAAGGGGATTCATTTGAGAAACTGACTTTACCCCAGTCCTCAGCAGTCCAATCCCCGTACCTTGTGCAGAATATCAGTCTGTCCCTGATGTTTTTCCTAGAGAGAAGTGGCTTCTCTGCTGCCTTTCTTGACACCAGGCCATCCTCCAAAAGTCTTTGCCTCATTGTGCGTGCAGATGCACTCACACCTGCCTGCTGCCATTCCTGAGCAAGCTCTGTACTGGTGATGACCCGATCCCGCAGCTGAATCAACTTTAGGAGACGGTCCTGGCGCTTGCTGGACTTTCTTGGGCGTCCTGAAGCCTTCTTCACAACAATTGAACCGCTCTCCTTGAAGTTCTTGATGATCTGATAAATGGTTGACTTTGGTGCAATCTTACTGGCAGTGAAGCCCTTTTTGTGAAGCCCTTTTTGTGCAAAGCAATGATGATGGCACGTGTTTCCTTCCAGGTAACCATGGTTGACAGAGGAAGAACAATGATTCCAAGCACCACCCTCCTTTTGAAGCTTCCAGTCTGTTATTCGAACTCAATCAGCATGACAGAGTGATCTCCAGCCGTGTCCTCGTCAACATTCACACCTGTGTTAACGAGAGAATCACTGACATGATGTCAGCTGGTCCTTTTGTGGCAGGGCTGAAATGCAGTGGAAATGTTTTTGGTGATTCAGTTCATTTGCATGGCAAAGAGGGACTTTTCAATTAATTGCAATTCATCTGATCACTCTTCATAACATTCTGGAGTATATGCAAATTGCCATCATACGAACTGAGGCAGCAGACTTTGTGAAAATTACTATTTGTGTCATTCTCAAAACTTTTGGCCACGACTGTAGATCCGGTCTGTTTTTCACTCAGGTATTCCGCTACCCTGCTGCTCAAGAGGATGATTGCACAGGAGCAGGGCCAGTACACCTTCTATGCCAAGAGTTCCATGGCCAACGCATCCATTACATTCCAAATCCAAATGTATCGTAAGTAAAGTATGAGTACAGACATACTAATACACAGTGTCAGTTCATACAACAACCATACTCTCTGAGGAATAAAGTTTTTTTCAGCACAGCATCTATTGAACATATTTGTCTCTATTTTGAGTGTGTGTGAGATTTATTATTTGACCATGCCACTGGCTTCCTCTGCTCTCTCTTGATTGGCAGAGAGGCCGGTTGCCGTGGTGAGATGGGAGAACATCACCACCCTCACGTGCACGTCGTTCGGTTACCCTGCTCCCATAATCCTCTGGTACCAGTGCTCTGGAATCCAAACCACGTAGGTGTTAGAGAGGGCACAGTAGTATGATATTGCCATTGTAAAAGATATACTTAATAAGTGTAGTATGTATATATTCTTTAATGATAATGACGTATTAGGTATCATAACTAAATGGGGAACTCTATCCTATCTGTGTCTTCCTATGGAACAGGTGCAATGAGAACGCAACAGGTCTCCAGATGCCTGCTCCTCTCTTGGCCCAAACAGTCGAGGTCGAGAGGGAGGAGTATGGAGCAGTCGAGGTCCAGAGCGTCCTGACAGTGGAACCGTCCGGCCATAGGATGACCGTGGAGTGTGTCGCCTTCAACCTGGTCGGAGTCGGTAAAGACACCTTCGCCATGGAAGTTTCCAGTAAGAGCCAGAGCACGGTCATCCATGGTTATCCTCAGGCTTACTGTCTTATCCTTAGTTCATACTCCTTTTTCCTGTGTCATCATAGTCAAGTACATGAACGGTACATGAACTGTCTGTTATTTTGTTTATTCAGATTCACAATAGCCGTTACTTTAGCTGCAGCTACTCTTCCTTGGTTCCACATAAACCCATAACAAAGCCATCACACACAGAAGGTTCTAAGTGTGTCATCACCAGACACCCTGACTCTTCTCTCTGATTGGATAGATATAATGTTCACCTCCACTCTGTTGGGAGCAGCTGGTGTTCTGGCCTTTCTCCTCCTGCTACTCATGGTCCTGCTCTACAAGTACAAACAGGTAGGACACAAAACACCCTCTGCAATATAGAACATATACTAATAGACCAGTATGCGATCTCATCTAAAATAAAATAAACTAGGTAAGAAACTGATATATTCATGAATAGAGTATTAAAAATATATGTCGTTTGAAATCATTGTTACCTTTAGTCAAAGAAACCATGGAGAACCCTTAGTTATTCAAATGGTTGACTAAGGACCATTTCCTTCCCTCTGAAGAAACCGAGATATGAGATCCGGTGGAAGATCATCCAGGCCAGTGAAGGAAACAACTACACCTTTATCGACCCAACTCAGATGCCGTACAATGAGAAGTGGGAGTTTCCCAGGGACAAGCTCAAGCTAGGTGTGTGGCCTTTTCTTAGAAAGATTTTTCTGACATGTATTTGACCACTTGTTTTTTGGCACAAACTATCTCCATATACTGTATACAGTGCTTCCATACATTTTTTTGAACTTGAAAAGGGAGTCTTGTGAGGTACGTGTTTGTGAGAGACTTACCTTTCCACAGAGGGATCATATTAGTGTGTAGCCCAAACTTTTCGGACAATACAGACAGAAGTTGGCAGATCGGCTGTACCGACTACAGAAGAGTCCCAAGAAGCTTGTCGGGGTAGTAGAGCAAAACTACGACTCCCACAAGGGGGTTAAAGTTAATTTCCTGAAATTCTGCACGTTTTTCCATGTGGCGTAGTTTTAAAGCAAGTTGGCTGCAATTCTAAACATTTTGCCATGGAGCGGAGAGACGTTTTTGAAATTGTACAAATCATTTCATGAAATTCTGCTCATGTGGAAGCACATGTTTGCAGTTTTTAATATGATAACTGATGATCAATGAGCCCCATCCCGTTGGTAATTCGACCATGCTTACTACAAATTTAGATAGCTGGCCGCTAGACTAACTTACCACGCTAAAAAAGACATTGCTGACATGGGCTAATTGACTGCTGATGCACAACCAAATTTCGACATCGCACCTTGTGTATTCTATTATTCTAACTGTCAACAGTAATTTGAGACCTCGCCTGAATTATTATTTACATTTTTTGTGAATTTGCCAGTTGCCCATCCCTGGGTTAGATATTCCATACTGTATGGTGAATGAGTAGAATCTCAATTACATGTACAACTGTAAAGTGTATTTATTTACAGAAAGAATGGGTATTGACATACAGACAGACTAGAAAGTGATGTGTTGGATGTGTGACCTGCAGGAAAGATCCTAGGAGCCGGGGCCTTTGGGAAGGTGGTGGAGGCCACAGCCTATGGTCTAGGGGAGGACGACAACGCGATGCGAGTGGCTGTAAAGATGCTCAAAGGTCAGAATCCATTGAATAGAACAAGCTTTTTAAGGTCAGGAGTAGAATTGATCTAAGTCTGAGAAACCGTCTGTGATCACAGCGGTACGGAAGTGTCATATGATTGGGTTTCTCTTTCTCTCTGTTTATTTATCTATCTATCTGTCTGTCGATCTATCTGTCTTTTTCTGCAGCCAGGGCCCACTCGGATGAGAGAGAGGCTTTGATGTCAGAACTGAAGATTCTGAGTCACCTGGGACAGCACAAGAACATTGTCAACCTCCTGGGAGCCTGCACTCAGGCGGGTGAGACTGAACACTATAAAACACAGCTTCCTATCTGAAGAAGTGCAGAGACATTCAGAGAATTACAGTATCTGTATTTTTTTGTAAATGCATTTGAGTCAAATGTCATACTATGTGGAAGTTTGAAAGTTTTCTCCATTTATTGAAAATATAAATGTTTCTTATCTCAGGACCTGTACTGGTGATCACTGAGTACTGTAGTCATGGCGACCTTCTGCACTTCCTGCGACACAAGCAGGAGACCTTCCTGAACTTTGTCATGAACATACCAGAGGTACCAGAAGAGACCAGTGACTACAAGAACCTCTGTGAGGGGAAACAGTTCATCAGAAGGTAGGAATAATGTTGGCATGCACCAAGCTCATGAAAAAGAAGGTGTACTCTGACTCACCTTTATTCAGCATACACAGTAGCAGTCTTGTGAAGTAACTACTTTGTGTGATTTACCTCCTCCCGACCCTCACCCTGCTCTCCTCCCCTCATCCCTTTCTCCACTCCTTCTACCAGTGATAGTGGGATATCCAGTGTGTGTTCTGACAGCTACCTGGAAATGAGGCCTGGTCCCCAGCCTGTCAACTCTTCTCTGGGTAATTGATCCGTCTAACTCTCTTTTCTTTTATCTAGCACCATTCATTGTTTTGGTTCACCAGTTTATTGTTGTTTGTCTCAGTTGGACATTTCTATGAACATAAAATTCTATTCTAGCAGACTCTGTGTGGGAGGATGGTGGGCCGGACTCGTGGCCGTTGGACATGGAGGACCTGCTGAGATTCTCCTACCAGGTGGCTCAGGGCCTGGACTTCCTTGCAGCCAGGAACGTGAGTCACATCAACACAGAGTTTCACAACAAAGGTTGCGAAACAAGGCTTGCATAACTATATTTCACAGTTTGAGATTATGTTTGGTGAAAATTCAGCATACTATAGTTTAAAAAAAAGAAAAAATCACCTGATAGAAATTAGAGATGCACTTTGTGATGTTGTCGTAAGCTACTGTAACTGATTCTCTCTCTCTCTGTCTGTCTCTTTGTTTCAGTGTATTCACCGGGACGTTGCAGCCCGGAACGTTCTCCTGACAGACCGCCGTGTGGCTAAGATCTGTGACTTCGGCCTGGCACGTGACATCATGAATGACTCCAACTATGTGGTGAAGGGCAATGTGAGCAAACAACAACAACCTCAGTAACATGTTCCATGTCAATAAAAAAAACATTCACGTGTGTTCGATATACGCTTCCTCGCACCATGTGTCTATAGGCGCGTCTGCCAGTGAAGTGGATGGCTCCAGAGAGTATCTTTGACTGTCTCTACACTGTCCAGAGTGACGTCTGGTCCTATGGGATCCTGCTATGGGAGATCTTCTCTCTCGGTGAGCTGGCATAAACATAGATTTCTCAACATAATAGATTTTGATATCTCTGGTGAAATCATTCAGTTGTTCTTGTTTAGTTGTTTAATTCATGTGTCTTTGTTCAATTTCTTTAGGAAGGAGCCCCTATCCCAGTGTCCTGGTGGATACTAAATTCTACAACATGATAAAGTGTGGTTATCAGATGTCTCGACCAGACTTCGCACCTCCAGAGATGTAAGTTACAGATTCAGGGCTTTTAATGTTTAATTAAATAACCGTGTCCCCAGGCCAATTGGGCTTCATTGGGATACACATTCATGTATATTACAATATCCTTTTATACTATTCTGCAAGACTGAACAAAGACCCCCTATGTTCCAGTCATACCCCCTTTTCAGCATTTGTAATAAAAGCACATTTATTGTGCCATGAAACATTAAGCATGGCTGATACCAGATTACTTGGCTGTAGTTCTGAGCCCTACATTGAAAAAGTAACAAAGCTCTCCTCCACAATCAAACACCCCACAGAAACGAGAAATAAAGAGTGTATTTTTCAATATCTCCATACATCTGTGTGTGTCGATTCGCTGTGGTTGCCACACTACCCGGAATAACTGTATTGTGGGTCCGGAGACAGAGCGACAGAGGGGGACTGAGACTGAGTCAGGAATTATTCATCTGGGCCCCTTTGTGTGTAGGATGAGTCAGTCCTTGGTCAGGCATGGTTCTGCGTGTTAGCCACATGATCAGCAGGCTGGAGCCCGGAACAGTGCCATTTCACAGACCAGGCAAGGAGAAGACTAGAGGGACTGTAGTGGCGTTTAGGAGGGGTGCATCTCTATGCGTCACAATCAACCATGCTTATCACCCCCAAAGATTGTCCAAAAAGGGTTCTAAGTAACACAAGGCAGAAGTATTGCAACTGAAAAGTATACTGTCCAGTTAATTTGATATGGACATGGCGGGGTTCGAAAGACCACAGAGCTCTACATTGAGACAATCTTCTCCGTGATGCTTGAGGGCCTTGTAGAACGATGAGGAATGATACAAAAGATTGTATTTTTTATACGGTATCGGAACCAATATGATACTTCAAAACAAATCAAATTATATTTGTCACATGCGCTGAATACAACAGTTGTAGACTTTACCGTGACATGCTTTCTCACGAGCCCTTCCCAACGATGCAGAGTAAAAAATAACACAAGAGGAATAACATACACAAGAATCAAGCTACTGTATATACAGAGAGTAGCAGTACCAGATCAATGTGCAAGGGTATTTGAGGTAGATATTTACTTATGTAGGGTAAAGTGACTAGGCATCAGGATGGATAATAATAAGAGTAAGAATAAAGAAGAATAAAGTAATAATGTATTTATGTCCCACTAGGTATACAATCATGAAAATGTGCTGGAATCTAGCGCCAACAGAGCGACCGACCTTCAGCAAGATCAGCCAGCTGATTGAGAGATTACTGGGTGAGCAGCCAGAACGTCCAGACCAGGTAACACAGACAGGGCGATGGATGTTTACCATGGTAGATAAGCTGTCTATCTCTTATCAGAATAAAACAGCATCTACCCTATGGACAACATAAAACATATTTCATTGTCAGACTGGATTGACCAGACTTAAGTATCGTTTGAAGACAGCAATACTGTAACTCATGAATGAGTATTTGTTTTGAAACCTGTTATTTTCAGTGTTCTACTCTCCTGTCCCAGCAGCAGCAGGACATGATGGTTGAGGAGTTGGAGCTGTGTGATGATAATGATGAGCCTAAGTGTTGTGACAGCTCCTGTGACCAGCCGTGTGAGCACGAAGAGGAGGAGCAACCACTGGTGAAGACCAATAACTATCAGTTCTGCTGAAAGCATAATTCTATTTCTATGTCTGACACCTCCGACATCATCAAACTATCCACATTCTGATCTGAAATTCGTCCACTTTCTATCTTCTCCTGCTCACTGTAGAATCATTCTGGGAGCACAGAGCCAAAGAAATGGAATTGTGATATTTTGTTCAAGCAATGAAAAGCAATTTTGACGCCCTGTTTTACACTGCATACAGACAGGAAGCTGAGAGAGTCATGTCATGTGACTTGTTATATCCCATGACAAGTTTTGAAAAAACAAAGGCGAGAATGAATCTAATCACAGATAGTGCCTTAGTTGTGTAATTAAGATATATAATGCCTTATTTTACATGAATTACTCTTCTTTGTTGTATGTTTTGGAGATGATCTTTTCAATCTATGCACCAAAGATGCATCTACCCTGACAGAACTGATTGTGTTGCTCACAGCTTTTTGCAGGCTATTTGTCCTTTTAATGTACATTATATTCCTCTGTAGCCACTATGGTGAGGGTTTATCTATTATTTGTGGGAAATGGGAACGAATGCTGGTGGTGTTTGAATTGACATTTGTCAGCGGGTTCACTTTCACATTGTAGGGACTACCTTTTTTCAACATGCTATGCAGCAGCAAGACAGTAGCAAACAATGCAATTGTATAATTTCTGCGACAGTATATTTGAGCATGTTCTATATTTGTATGATGGCTTAGTTTGATGCTGGACGTAATAACATGAGATACAATCTAACTGGGGACCACATTCCATGTATTGTCCTTCAGCCTAAACATGCTGCATGAAGCATTGAAATGGATTTTGAGACGCTATTTACATCAATTACATTTATCTCTAGCCGTAGTTGTTTCGTATGATAGTCACAATATCTTCTGAGTTACTCGCCCGTGGACAGAATCACGCAGCTGACTAAATGACGCAAGATTTTAGTTGTGCGTTAACCTGTCTGGCTCCGGCGTTCCGCTAGCGGAACTCCTCCCACATTCCACTGAAAAGGCAGAGCGCGAAATTCAAAAGATATTTTTTAGAAATATTTAACTTTCACACATTAACAAGTCCAATACAGCAAATGAAGATACACATCTTGTGAATCCAGTCAACATGTCCGATTTTTAAAATGTTTTACAGCGAAAACACCACATATATTTATGTTAGCTCACCACCAAATACAAAAAAGGACAGACATTTTTCACAGCACAGGTAGCATGCACAAAGCCAACCTAACTAACCAAGAACCAACCAAACTAACCAAGAAACAACTTCATCAGATGACAGTCTTATAACATGTTATACAATAAATCTATGTTTTGTTCGAAAAATGTGCATATTTGAGGTATAAATCAGTTTTACATTGCAGCTACCATCACAGCTACCGTCAGAAATAGAACCGAAGCAGCCAGAGTAATTACAGACACCAACGTCAAATACCTAAATACTCATCATAAAACATTTCTGAAAAATCGATGGTGTACAGCAAATTAAAGACAAACATCTTGTGAATCCAGCCAATATTTCCAATTTTTTAAGTGTTTTACAGCGAAAACACAATATAGCATTATATTAGCTTACTACAATAGCCTACCACACTACCGCATTCATTCATCAAGGCACGTTAGCGATAGCAATAGGCACGTTAGCGATAGGGAATAAACCAGCAAAAGATATTAATTTTCACTAACCTTCATAAACCTTCATCAGATGACAGTCCTATAACATCAGGTTATACATACACTTATGTTTTGTTCGAAAATGTGCATATTTAGAGCTGAAATCAGTGGTTATACATTGTGCTAACGTAGCATCTTTTTCCCAGAATGTGCGGATATTTTTATGACACTCCAACTATTCTGACCAAATAACTATTCATAAACGTTACTAGAAAATACATGTTGTATAGGAAATGATAGATACACTAGTTCTTAATGCAATCGCCGTGTTAGAATTCTAAAAATAACTTCATTACGACATCCAGCTTAGGTATAGCGAGAGAGTACCCAAAATCTGGGCGCAAACGACTAGTACAACATGTTCGACAGATATATGAAATAGCATCATAAAATGGGTCCTACTTTTGATGATCTTTCATCAGAATGTTGTACAAGGGGTCCTTTGTCGGGAACAATCGTTGTTTGGATTTAGAATGTCCTCTTCTCCAGTCAATTAGCACGAAATCTAGCAAAGTGGCGCTAAGCTCTCCTTCCTGAACAAAGGCACACAACGCAACACGCCTAACGTCCCGAATAAATTTCAATAATCTAATAAAACTATATTGAAAAAACATACTTTACGATGATATTGTCACATGTATCAAATAAAATCAAAGCCGGAGATATTAGACGTCCATAACGACAGCTTATCAGAAGGCAAATCCAGGTCCCTTCACGCGCTCTCCAGAAAACAGGAAACTGGTGACACGTCATGCCGAGAGCTATTATTCGACCCCAGATCAAGTTACACACTCCATTTCTTCTCTCACTGCCTGTCGACATCTAGTGGAAGACGTATGAAGTGCATCTATACTAATAAATATCAAGGACATTAATAGGCAGGCCCTAGAACAGTGCATCGATTTCAGATTTTCCACTTCCTATCAGGAAGTTTGCTGCAAAAGGAGTTCTGTTTTACTCACAGATATAATTCAAACGGTTTTAGAAACTAGAGAGTGTTTTCTATCCAATAGTAATAATAATATGCATATTGTACGAGCAAGAATTGAGTACGAGGCCGTTTAAATTGGGCACGATTTTGAAAACAGCGCCCTCTGTCCTCAACAGGTTTTAAGCAATATTACTTCAGACTCAGCCAGTCGATGGCAACATGCGATTGTCACATCGACATATAGCCTATATGCTACAGTAGGGAATTAAAGGCAGATACAACTGTATAAGGAAATCTGTGGATCACAGTATGGACAACACAGAGGCTTTGTTTTTGACTGATTCAATCGATTCTTTATTTCTGTAACACTCAATATTTCTGATGTTCATTCATTCGTCAGTTCATCATTTTTGGGGGGTCAATTATGCTGTAAAAATGTTGATTCGTTGTATTGAATGTAGAATTCAGCTAATACTGCCTACTGTCAGAGTGAAAAGAGTGAAAAGAGTGAAAAGCCATATGTCAGCTGTAAATCAGAATTGTTGTAAGACATTTACTCGGATTGTCAGCAGCTATTCTGAATACTGAGCTGAAAGGAGAGAAAAGTATGAGCTTTTTATTAAAGGGAAATGTAAAAAAAAATTCAATTGCATTTTCATCACCTCCAGCACCACCCCAACATCAACATGTGAAAATGGCTCATTTCTATGTTTTTTTGTTGTAAAAAAGATAAAGATAAGTATTTCCAATGACATCATTGGTGTGCATAATGTGATTTTAAGCATTTCTGAGTAGGCATTGTCTTCTAATTGCTTGATGATGTCATTGGAAACACAGGCTGCCGTTACACGATGCAACTTGCACACACTTTTAGTTGCTTCTTCATTGCTTCGTCAAATAATAAGCAACTCATCTGCAACTTGGTTGCAGGCAACAGCCAATCAAAACAAACACTTTTGTCACATTATCCATTCGAAGGTTAGGAATTCTGACCCAGTTGTCATGTCAACACAGCTGTCAGTGCTGTGCAGCACCATCAGTGGTCAAGGTTGACAGAACGGAGACTAGCACAACAGGAGATGTATACAAATGATTGTACATGGTTTAGCAGTCAATAAATTATATTTCGAACAAAGAATGTCCACCGTGAACTGTGCTAGCTAGCTAGCTGTGTTGGTGTTTGCAATGTCATTTTGGCTAGCTAACAAGCTAAATTGTACATAATGCATATCTTCTATATCCTTGCTGTTACAATAACCAAATGGTTGGATAAACAACTCATTTGTGAAACCACAATGTAATGCAGCAGAAGACATGGGGAGAGTTTAGAATTCTCAAACAAGCAGCTTCAATTTGATTGGCTGTTGCATGCAATTTTAATCACGTTTGAGTAGCTTCATGTAACAGCAAAGTTGATTGAGATGTCACTTGCAACCTGCAACTGTAGCGAAAATGTTGTGAAAGTTGCTTTGTGTAACTCCAGCCTTATCTTCCACTATCCTTTTTACTACAAAATATAGAAACACACAATTTTCACATATGGTGATGTTGTGGTGGTGCTGGAGATGATGCATATGAAGTAGAAACATTTTGAAATGTCCCTTTAACTGTATGTATGATATACACTGAGTATATAAAACATTAAGAACACCTGCTCTTTCCAATGACAAACTGAACAGGTGAAAGCTATGATCCCTTATTGATGTCACTTGTTCAATCCAATTCAAATCAGTATAGATGAATGGGGAGGAAGGTTAAAGAAGGATTTTTAAGCATTGAGACAATTGAAACATGGATTGTGTATGTGTGCCATTCAGAGGGTGAATGTGCAAGACAACAATGTTAGTGCCTTTGAACGGGGTATGTTAGTAGGTGCCAGGTGCACCGGTTTGTGTCAAGAACTGCAATGCTGCCGAGTTTCATGCTCAACAGTTTCCCGTGTGTATCAAGAATGGTCCACCACCCAAAGGACATCCAGCCAACTTGACACAACTGTAGGAAGCATTGGAGTCAACATGGGCCAGCATCCCTGTGGAACGCTTTCGACACCTTGTAGAGGTGGGGATGCAACTCAGTGTTAGGAAGGTGCTCCTAATGTTTGGTATATTCAGTGTAATGTAAATGTTATTTTACTGCTTGAAGGCAAAGGACACATCCTTTGTGGGTTAACCTTTTAGTTTTTGCTAACCAAATCACAATATGGTTTCTGCAAGGACAGTAACTACTTTCACAGACAATGTGTCGAAAACTCTGAAACTTGAATAAATATATTTTTCTGGCTTTCCCTGGAAATATGTAATTTTCCATTTACCCTCGACTTCAAAAACGAAATACTTCAGCCTAGATACTCTATTGTACCTCTTAAGAAAGAACAACTAGGACCACAACAGGGAACAAAATGCTACATTTCTGTGATTTTTAAACTCAGTCCCCATTTTGGATACAATAATGTCTTCTCTTCTCTGCATTCTTCTGAAGTTTCATTCCATGTTGTCATGGGAGGTTGAGCAATACCAGACCACCTAAATAGGAAGTAAGAATCACCGAAAAAACAAAACCACAGAAACTTGATTCAACATAAATAAATACTTTTCACTTTATTTAGAAAGTCTTGAGCAAAATCACTCAGGAAATGTAATCATTTAAGCTGCCCCGGGTTGAACCGGGCAATGGCACGTCAAGTGACCGGGCGAGGTCAGTGAGGGAGGCGTGCCCTGCTCAAATGAAATGGAGGTCCGTGCCACACGCTCATATTGTCAACGATGCAGCATGGGGCATCGTTCAGAAACATACATCTCTTTTCCATAAAATATGTTTGAGTGATAAAACTATTTTTCATTGTGAAGGCAGATAAAGCGTTTTTTTAATCAAAAGTAATGCCTTTCGCATGTGAAAACACAGAATCCTACTCATTGCGGGGCATTAATAAAATCCACTGATTGTTCTCTTGAAATTCCATTCGAGCAGCTGAGATAGAACAGTCCTGACATTTGGAGCCACTCCTCCAACTGGAGTTTAGGCACAGTCTCCTGTAGTCCTTTCACATCTGCCATGTTGTCAACTTGAATCTTTGAAAAAAAGTCTGTTCAAAACAGAGGATAAAACATCAAAACAGTCTCACTGATAATGAGAAAGCACGAGAGGTCATTAAATACACACAGTTATTAAATCATAACAGACGTCTAGACAGAACATTAAGCACTCCCATATTGAAGTTAGTCAACATGAACAATATGCTCTATTCTAAAACGATGTGAACATTCCTTCAGTCAACGTAAAGCAGAGAGCGGATAACTGTAGTAACGTTCCAGTTTAGACTCTTCATAGGTTCCTCTTCTCTCGCAAAAAACCCCCGAATTGCCCTTATTTAGATTAATTTCAAGCCAGCCAATTCTCTGCTGGACTGACGAGAAAATAAGTTACAGACTATGAGTCTGGTTTAGCAGCAACACCTCTGCTTCTTTGAAAACACTCAAGCATCTCTTTTTTGCACCTTACATTGAAGGCCTCCCAATACAATTTGTCTGTTTGTCATGTCAATAGATTTAGTAAATGTTGTTGAGGCATGGTTGGCTAGCTAGCCTTTTTCATAGACTGACAGACTGAATGGTTGATTGACAGGTTGATTAACTGTGTAACGTTGTTCCTCCTCCTCTTCATGCGAAGAGGAGGAGTAGTGATTGAACCAAGGCGCAGCGTTGTGAAATGACATATTTTAATTAAACAAGACGGAATAAACACGAAACGAAAACACTTGAATAATTAACAAAATAACGAAACGAAAACGTAGACAGACCTGAACTATACGAACTTACATACAACACGAAGAACGCACGAACAGGGAAAATAGACTACACAAAAAGAACGATGTACAAACAAACCGAACAGTCCCGTATGGTGCGACAAACACTGACACAGGAGACAACCACCCACAACGAACACTGTGAAACAACCTACCTAAATATGACTCTCAATTAGAGGAACGCCAAACACCTGCCTCTAATTAAGAGCCATACCAGGCAACCCTTAAACCAACATAGAAACAGAAAACATAGAATGCCCACCCAAACTCACGTCCTGACCAACTAACACATACAACAAACTAACAGAAATAGGTCAGGAACGTGACAAACTGAGCAATAGTTGAATGGATTATGGTGGATGACTGATTGACTGATTGATATTCTACTGGATGGATTGACTGGTGAGTTGTATGCGGCTAACTGATGGAGGCAGATCTTGGACAGCTCGCCTGCGGTGAGGTGTGGAGGGTGTCGCGAAGAGGCCGTTCTGAACACGTATATACAGGGAGATGAGAGAGACCAGCAACTCATCCTGTCAGAGATAAAAGAGACAATTATCAATCTCTTAAACACACACAAACAAACACAATCAAAACAGAAATAAACATACATAGAGACATCACTTACACCCACACAGGGTCCCTACCTTGTTGCTCTCTGGTTGCAGCCATCTCTCCACAGCAGTCCCGTATGGCTTTGAGCTCCTTTGCACTGTGCTCGTCCAACCGGTATCGTCTGAGCTGGCCCTCGTGGATCAGACGCACCACAACTGACGGGTCAGCCGGAATCCACATAACATGTAATCAGTAAGTAGTGGGCATTATTTTTGTCCTGATATTGTGCAACAGTGTTTTTTCTACTTGATGTGAATGAACATTTTAGTTACTTTATGGATAAACACTGAATGATAATGAATCAAAAATCAACAGCCAGAGAGCTGTAGTGACTACTTACCTGTGTTGTGTGAGTAGTAGGGCCTTGTCCTTCTCTGTGTTGATGACGGTGGAGCCCCTCCTCAGTGGGGGGATGAAGGGGGGCGATGATAGATGCGTCAACCCGTGTGATGGCGACGCTGCAGGGGAACGCTGCCTGCTCAATGGCCTCACTCTCCATGGTCAGTCAGAAGTCATCCACATGCACCTCATCTGGAGCCCCGAAGTCTGGCCACGTAAACTACAGGAGGGAGGGAAGAGGGAGACACACAGGTATCCACATAAATACAACACAATGCATGCAGACACAGGTTGAAATTCCTGAAAACAAACCAGGCTAAAACGAACTAAATAAACCACAGAGGCCACATATGAAAAATGTATGCAAAAATGGACGACTAAATGTCTCTATTTTTACGGCTGTAGGATCTGTGGCTCTTTTAACAACACTGAGACCGAGGTGAGCCCTTTGTACACAATACACATCGAGATACAATATACACATTTACAACTACAGTACACATTAATAAATGCATGTTAAAATACACAAAAATACGCAGAAATATGCAAGTCTCTTTGCAGTCTCTCCCTGCCCTCCCAGTCTCCATCCGCTCTCACCTCCACATTCCTGAGCTCCAGCACATTGTGTGTGTATTACCGCTGGTACATCTCCATCTTGGGGGCGATGCCACACACACACCACAGATCATGTCATTGTAGTCCCTCACCGTCAGACACTCAAAGGCCCAGTAGCCACTAACCAGCAGCTCCTGGACATTGGCCAACTCCTCGGGTCTCAGAGATTTGACTGATCGACGGAGGGAGGAGGAGTTGGAGAGAGGGGGGAGAAAAGCAGACGGAGGGGTGAGAGGAGGAAAAAGGAATGGAGGATGAGTAAAAATAAGAGCGAGAGAGAGGGTTGGATGAAGAGAAGAAGGAAAAGAGAGAGAATAGATGAAATTAGAGATGGGTGAACATGAACAAAAGTAATAGCTTTTGTAGCTCAAAACCATCTGAACTGTCATTTGCTCCAAGCGAGTCTTACCAGGGTGGTTGTGGATGTAGTCCAGGATTTGTCCTGACTGCCTGGTTAGGATGCTGGCCCAGTCTGAGCTTGCTCCAGAGTTTAAAGAATAGATCCGCATTCACCAACAACCTGTTGCCAATGTTGAACAGGCCTGGGTGGAGGTCGGTGAAGCTGTGTAGGGCCAGACACTGGGGGTTGAGACACACCTTCAAATCAAATGCTATTGGTCACATTCAGCTGGAAATAGGCTGTCTGGATCAGTGTATCAGTCAGCAGCCAGCGGTCCTGCCATGCTACAGAAATATGAGACAAAACACCAGAGACACATGATAGAGACCTTTCCTTAACCACGTCAACGTATCTTTTTTGACACGCAAAGACCCAAACGGCGTTCCATATTTCGGAGCTCAATGGACAATTACTTCGACCTCGTGGCTTGGTTTTTGCTCTGACATGCACTGTCAAATGTGGGACCTTATATATATATATATACAGATGTGTGCCTTTCCAAATCATGTGCAATCAGTTGAATTTACCAATCAAGTTGTAGAAACATCTCAAGGATGATCAATGGAAACGGAATGAACCTGAGCTCAACTTCGAGTCTCATAGCAAAGGGTCTGAATACTTACAGTACCAGTCCAAAGTTTTGACACACCTACTCATTCAAGGGCATTTCTTTATTTTTACTATTTTCTACTTTGTAGAATAATAGTAAAGACATCAAAACTATGAAATAACACATATGGAATCATGTAGTAATCAAAAAAGTGTTAAACAAATAAAAATATATTTTAGATTTGAGATTCTTCAAACTAGCCACCCTTTGCCTTGATGACAGCTTTGCACACTCTTGGCATTCTCTCAACCAGCTTCATGAGGTAGTCATAGAATGCTTTTCAATTAACAGGTGTGCCTTGTTAAAAGTTCATTTGTGGAATTTATTTCCTTAATATGTTTGAGCCAATTAGTTGTGTTGTGAAAAGGTAGGGGTGGTATTCAGAAGATAGCCCTATTTGGTAAAAGACCAAGTCCATATTATGGCAAGAACAGCTCAAATAAGCAAAGTGAAACGACAGTCCATCATTACTAAGACATGAAGAGCAGTCAATCTGGAAAATGTCAAGAACTTTGAATGTTTCTTCAAGTGCAGTCGCAAAAGCCATCAAGGGCTATGATGAAACCGGCTCTCATGAGCACCGCCACAGGAAAGGAAGACCCAGAGTTACCGCTGTTGCAGAGGATAAGTTCTTTAGAGTTACCAGCCTCAGAAATTGCAGCCCAAATAAATGCTTCGCAGAGTTCAAGAGTTCATCTCAACATCAACTGTTCAGAGGAGACTGTGTGAATCAGGCCTCCATGGTCAAATTTCTGAAAAGAAACCAAAAAGAAGAAGAGATTTGCTTGGGCCAAGAAACATGAGCAATGGACATTAGACGGGTGGAAATCTGTCCTTTGGTGTGATTAGTCCAAATGTTCTATTTTTGGTTCCAACCACTGTGTCTTTGTGAGACGCAGAGTAGGTGAACGGATGATCTCTGCATGTATGGTTCCCACCGTGAAGCATGGAGGAGGAGGTGTGATGGTGTGGGGGTGCTATGCTGGTGACACTGTCAGTGATTTATTTAGAATTCAAGGCACACTTAACCAGCATGGCTACCACAGCATTCTGCAGCGATACGTCATCCCATCTGGTTTGCGCTTAGAGGGACCAATTGAGATGGTTTGGGATGAGTTGGACTGCAGAGTGAAGGAAAAGCAGCCAACAAGTGCTCAGCATATGTGGGAACTCCTTCAGAACTGTTGGAAAAGCATTCCAGGTGAACCTGGTTCTGGAGTTTTAAAAGCTTTCATCAAGGCAAAGGGTGGTTACTTTGAAGAATCTAAAAGAAAAAATATATTTTGATAGGTTTAACACTTTTTTGGTTACTACATGTTTCCATAATTGTTATTTCATAATGTTGATGTCTTCACTATTATTCTACATTGTTGAAAATAGTAAAAGTAAAGAAAAACCCTTGAATGAGTAGGTGTACTGTATGTAAATACGGTATTTCTGTTTTTTTAATTTTAATACATTTGCAAAAATTTCTAGCAACCTGTTTTATTTTTTACATTATGGGGTATTGTGTGTAGATTGCTGAGGAAAATGTTGCATTTAATACATTTTAGAATAAGGCTGTAATGTAACAAAATGTGGAAAAAGTCAAGGGGTCTGAATACTTTCCGAAGTATATCACCTTATGTGATATGTGTTAAAGAAACATGGCTTAGACCACATCCCGATTTTAATATTCCTGGTTATTGATTAATCAGATGTGATAGATCAACTGGACAGGGTGGTGGGTGTGCTACGTTCTTAAGGGAAGGTCTTGTATATCGTAATATAACGGTCCCATCTGAATATGTATGTGCGATGGTGGAAATCTACAGTGCAGGTAGGAATATTAAGTTACACAATTTTTACTACCCTTGTTGTCAACTATCTGTAGCGTAGTTTGATGAAATATCAAGAGAATTGGGATCTAGAGCGATATGGTACGGCGACTTTAATGCACGTAATAGTTTATGGGGAAGCACACATACAGATGCTAATGGTACTATTGTGGAAGATATGAGGGAAATAAGAGCATTAGTATGTCTTAACGATGGATGTGGTACAAGAGTTGATGTTTTTATAGGGGTTACGTCCTGCCTGGACCTCACAATGTCTTTTATAATGAATGATGAATCATTATAATGAATGATTCTACTGTTGGAAGTGATCATTTCCAGATTTGGTGTACCTTGAATTTTGATGTTGCTATTTCAGATAGGGCACCATTCAGAAGATGAGGCTTTCATAAAGCAGACTGGGAAAAGTTTGGTGATCATTGCTTAAAGTCTGTTGGACAGTTGTCTTATGAGAGGCCGGTTGATGTATGTGCTTCCTCTGTGACCACTATGATTTTGAGTGATTTTTGAGGAATATGACTCCTGAGAATCTAGTTGATTTTCCAAAGGAAGAGAGCTTTAGTACGTAGGGTCATTAAGTCTGTCAAGAGAAATGCATGGAGACAGTTCTGCTCTACAATAGGCAGGGGTACTGAGCTGGGGGATGTATTGTCTGTTGAAGAAGATGACTGGAAGAAGCAAGTCCACTCGAATTCCAGTTTTGGTTGTGGGTCAAAAAATGGCCGTAACTGATAAAGACAAAGCTGACTTGTTGGGGAAGACATTTGCTTGGGTACATAGTGGTGTTACTTTGGATGAAGTATATAAGCAGCGCAGGTGTGAGATTTGAAATGCTCATGTTAATGTGTATAAGAAAAGTGATACTGTTGACTCAAATATTTGGGTCTATGGTTCAATGAGCGATATACAGGGAAAGATCATATTATAAATGTTGAAACGAAGTGTAAGAAAGTGGTGAATCTTATGCGCTCGGTCTCTGGTTATGAATGGGGTGCTGACAGACAATCGTTGATGGATATTTATAGAGCTCTGATCAGGACGACAATTGATTGCGGGTGTATAGTTTATGGAACAGCTGCAAAGACTTGGCTTCAGAAGCTGGACTGAATCCAGTATATAGCTTTAAGGATATGTATTAGTGGATTTAAATCAACATCTGTATGTGCCTTACTACTGGAGGCAGGTGAGATGCCTTGGGATATACTAATTAAAAAATTGTCATTAGCTTATTGGGCTAGGTGGAAAGGTTGAGCATCCCACTACTACTATCTTAGATGACTATTGGGAATATACTAGGTGGTGGTTTTGGTTGGACAGTTGGAAAGCTTGCTGGTTGCTTGCTGAGAGTGGTTTGACGGAGTTGTAAGTTGGCTCTTCATTGGTGATAGGGGATGTTCCTCAATGGTTACTCCCAGATCATGTTGTTGAACTAACGTTGGTAGAGAAAAGGAAAGATTGGTTAGAAGTCAGTGATACAGGGAAACTGGTTGACAATTACTTTGGAAGAAGTTTTTATACTTTTTTACCGCTTTTAACAGATGGATCCAAGGACCCAGATAGTGGGCACACAGGATCAGGTGTTTACATTCCTGAATTTGATGTGCAGATATGTAGAAGACTAACAGATGAACTTTCAGTATACTCAGTTTTATTATTTAACATTAAACTTGGCAAGTCAGTTAAGAACAAATTCTTATTTATTTACAATGACAGCCTACCGGGTAACAGTGGGTTAACTGCTTTGTTCAGGGACAGAACAACATATTTTTTTTTAACCTTGTCAGCTCAAGGATTCAATCCAACAACCTTTCGGTTACTGGCCCAACGCTCTAACCAGTAGGCTACCTGCCGCCACAAGTTGAACTGTTGGCGATAATAGTTGCCCTCCACTAGGTGGAGTATGTACAACGTGTTAGAATTATAGTATGCTCAGATTCTCTGTCTGTATTGAATAGTTTATCATCTGGTAAATCTAATAGGAGTGACCTACTATTGAAGGTATTAATGTTGTTATGGAGAATTGAGAGAATGGGTGTATTAATGAGATTCTGCTGGGTCCAAGCACATCCAGGTGTGGAATGGAATGAAATTGTAGACTAGTTAGCCAAAATATGATTGAAATTAGATATAATTGATATTAATGTTCCACTGGGTAGAGGTGAGGCCAAATGTAAGATCAGAGACATTTTGATAGATGTGTGGCAGAAGAGATGGGACTGAGCCCAAGGGCCGACATCTATATGCCTTCCAAAGAAAGGTTGGTGGACCAAGAGTCGAAGGTCAGATTAGGAAGGAAGAGGTGGTGTTTGCTCGATTGCACTTAGGACATTGTACACTGAACTCGTCACAACATCTGGTTGGCAAGCATGTTAATGGTTTGTGTCTGGAGTGTATGGTCGATGAAACGGTGGAGCATGTGTTGTTATATTGTTGTAAGTATGTTGAAGAGAGGGAAATATTGAAGTGTGGGGTTATTGAGGTTGGATGAGTTTCGGGGGTTTGGAAGGGATTTGGGGGATGGGGTAGGGTCTATTAGAAGTTAGTAGGGCTCTTTTTTATTTTCTCAGAAGTACTGAGTTAGATAGGAGGATTTAGAAATATTGTAACCGTGATTGACCACACACTTCAGCACAGTCGGTGGCGGAATGTACCGTTAACGTTGGTTTGCGGACCGCCATTACATCATAGAAGAAACTACGGTTTCCACTAGTCTAGATAACACAGCAACCTATCCCTGACAGTGCATGGGGGTACAATCATTTATGACACATGCCCTAAAATAAATGATAGCACGGGAACAATATCTGAATTTAATCCAAGCATGCTGTCAGTCCTCTGTAGTAACTAAATGTTCAAATTTCCATAGGCACAGATCTCGAATCGGTGTCCCCTAACCATATCCAGCCTCGATGGTTGAGAGGTAAAACAACTAGCTAACTTGCAATCAGTGCAACTTTTCCCACAAGCAAATAGTGTTCCAGGCAAAAGTAATCGTTCTGGAGTGGCGGTGCATCCTAAGCATATGAGTAGATCACAGAGCATTCACTTAAACAAAAATGGCGGGTGACAAGGTGAGTACTGTTTTTTGCCTTCAATCTTTTTTAAGTGTCTTGTCAGAAAACGAGCTATTTAAGAGTAGCATGATCCAATCATAAACCCACTAGCTTTAACTTAAAACCATATAGGCACGGTGTGTTGGTAAGTTGTCTGGGGACGTGTAACGTTATTCATTACGGAAACGGTCTAAGAAGCAAGCAGAAGATGGCGGAAAAAACTGGTTTTGTTTGAGACTGCAGCTAGTGAGTTTAATGGGTTGCAGTGGCAAAGAAAAATGCAACCAAGAGAAGTAAAACGGTGTTGTAAACTACTTGACTCGTTTTTAGGTCGGAGTGAGGGTTTTGGATCAATGCTAACTTACTTTGGAAATCCGTTTAACGTCTCGAGGAAAATCTGGGTGACAGTCACAAGAAGTGAAAATCGTTGTGAGCCACAAGAAGTGGTTTTGTGTGTGTCTGCGGAGCATAAGAAGCGTGTTTTAAGACTCAAAGATACCGGTGGAACGTTTCTTGTATGGATTTTCGTAGCAGGGCGCCTATCAAGTTCGTGGTGGAGAGTAGACTCTTGGCGCGTCAACTCCCATTTCTGGTTGTCAATCTTCCAGAACGTCAGTATTTTTGCAGGGGAGGAAACTATTTTGCGTAGTCTACTTCTAGAACACACTCTCGCATCGTTCGCTGGCTACATTCCCAATCCGGCCCTCATACCATTATGGCCCCCTAATCATCCCAGCGTCCAATTGGCTCATTCGTCCCCCCTCTTCCCTGTAACTATTCCCAAGGTCGTTGCTATAAATGATAATGTGTTAAATCAATTTACCTCGTTAAATACATTAAAAGAGATGGGAGGAGCACAGACAGGCTTAGGCATGTCGGCCACCAGGAAGACAGTCAGAACTGTGCATCGGTAATCAAAAAATGTAGGCTATATAGGCTATCGCAATGCTGTATTTCGCAATTCCGTGGCTTGCAATGTCTTGCGTAAATTCACTAAATTAGGAGCTATCAATGAGTAGGCTGAGCTATTCTACACTCAACAGACCGAAGACCAAACACACACTAGCGTTTTAAATAGTGAAGAGAGAGAGGATTGGGGCAGGCAGAGAGACAGACAGAACCGGTAATCTGTATCTAGCAATGCCTCGTAAATTCACCCACAGAATGGCAAAGTTATTCTTCACAGTACCAGTGAATTGAAGTTGAACAAAGCCAAATGTATCAGTTTAATTAGGCCTAAATGTGCAATACCAAGTATTGCCTATAGCGTATTTAATGAAACCCTGGCTGGCTGTTGATGTCCTAGGTCAGGGCTCTCCAACCTTGTTCATGGAGAGCTACTTTCCTGTAGGTTTTTTGCTCCAACCCCAGTTGTAGCTAACCTGATTCAGTTTATCAACCAGCTAATTATTGAATCAGATATGCTAGATCAGGGTTGGAGTGAAAACCTACAGGATGGGTGCGCTCCACGAACATGGTTGGAGAGTCCTGTTTTAGGCAATAGATCACAAAGCAGCATCCCAGCTAAACTTTTTGAAAATGGCGAGTTTCAACTTTCTCATCCATAAATGCAGTCATCTGCAAATACGGTTCAGCAGCTCCTATCATCATAATGGGGGTGCATTGTTATTAGGAAGGACGTCTACCATGGCTGGATCGCTGAAATAATGATTATGATCACACTTCCTCAATTTTAAATATTATGGGGAGACCTATATATACATTTGCGAGCCAAGCACGAGTTATCAGTATAGCCTATTATTGTCTAGACGTGACGTCGAAATATCTTCACGCCTACAGTTAAAAACCTCCAGTAGTAGGACTCTGCACTAATGAGGTGGCGTGTGGGCGTCCGTTTCAGCGTGTTTTCGGAGTCGAGCAAGAGTCAACTCCTACGACTCCAACCACAGGAGTCGGAGTCGATTCCCAAAATCCTGGAGTCGTGCACCACTACTACCAAGGGGGGGTATTTCTGGGGTGGCTCAAGGAATCAAGGCAGAGGATATTACTGAAGACCTCAATGGAGTGGTTGGTGCACATCAACTGACCTGTATGGTGGATGGAGAAAATAAATGCACTTCATTCATGCTACTGTTCTTTGATGAAGAGTCTCTCCATTCTCATGTAAAGTTAGGCTTCATGAGATACCGAGTAAGAGCTTTTGTGCACAAGCCCCTTCAGTGTCATAAATGTAAAATAATTGGTAATGTGTCAAGTGTGTGCAGATGGGAAGAGTATCGTATGCCAGATTAAGTGAAAATATGCACCTGTGGAGGTGAACATGCTCCTGAATTCCTGGAGTGACCCTGTCATGGGGAAGGAGAATGAGGTGGCAACAGTAAGGAGTGTCCAGCGTGTCTCCTATCTGGAGGCGGTGAAAAGATTGGAAGGAACGAGTGGCGGTGAAGAAACTATGGTAGTAGAGACACAACAACCAGTTAAGGTTTCTCATCAATCGAGGGATAGTGAAATGCTACATGTTAAGGTGGACTTTATATTATTTATTGCAATGGTCATAAACTACAGCACAAGCAGAGAAGAAGTCTTAAGAAAATTGGAATCATTGTGAATGCAGCGGAATGTTTTTGGGGTCTTCGTGATTTCACAGACAAGGCCGTGCAAGAAATCCTATCGGTGAAATCCTGTCGTTAAACCCCATCGAAGAAGAAGTTTAAGAACCAAACAGAGCAAATGGAACTAAACGGGGAGGAACCTACTTGAATTTGTCCAATAGAAGCTCTCGTTTTTGTTGTAAAACGTTTTCCATTTGTAGTAAACAGTTTCTGTTACAAAACGTTTTGTAACATAATCAGAATAATGAACACAGCCCTGGTCACTGTCATACGCATGCATAGACTGAATAGAATGCATGGACTGAATAGAATGCATTAACTGACGGGCAGTGACAAAAATTGACAGGCGCTTTAGGAAGTGTTACCTAAGTTCATTGATTGCCAGTCAGTGTAACTTACTTGCATTTGTTCTAGGATCCTTTCAAGCAGATGAAGGATCTCAACCAGCTTAAGAATCAACTGGAAGATATCCAGAAACGTGTGGAGACCGAATTTGCAGCAGGAATTCCACAGGTACAGTATGTTATCCAATGTTAGAAAGTAGGTGAAATGTCACCTTATGAAACAGGACAGCAGACAAACCATGAACCTCAAGTCAGTCCTGAAACAGTAATAGAAGAATAGACTAATGATTGCTTTTTAAACGAGAGTCATAAAAGCATGCCATATATTCTATTTGTTGTGCATACTTTGTCCTGAATGGTGTTTCCTGTTCTCTCCCAGGGGGGCTCTGTGCTGGCATCTCCCTTTTTGAAGGGGTTCCTGGCTGGGTACGTGGTGGCCAAGCTCCGCTCCTCAGCTATCTTAGGAGTGCTACTAGGAACATTCACAGGCATCTATGCTGCACAGAACTATCAGGTGCCCAACATTGAAAGCACTCTGAAGGACTATATGAGTTTGTTTAGAAAAGGACCAAAGTAATGGGAAGAACCAGGCCTAGGCTTTATCTTCTACCTGCCTAAGGTTAAGGACACAACCACCACTTCTGTAGAGGCTCAAACCTCTATTGTGTATACAGCACAAAGAAAATGTGGATTTAACTGGATTTTGAAGTGTCCGTTGAGGTGTCCAGTGTGAAAGCCTCGGTTTGTTTTGGGTTTTGTTTAAAGGTTAAAGGGTAAATCTACATTCAGTGCCCCGGGAACATCTGCTATTCTCTCTGCTGATCACTGTGGTTCAGATTATAAAGTGTGTAAAAGGTGATGAGGTTCTGTACTTTGAGTGTGAGGTTACATTGCAGGGATATTTGACTGCTTGCCTTAGTAAAGTTGCCTAGTACAGCAGCCATCTAATTGATTTTGAATCAAGGACGTTAACAGCAAGACTGTGGTGGTTTCATGTTTTGTCATCACAAATAACTTATCAGCTTAGAATATGAACATATCTTGAGAATATTCCGTTGTGGTTGAATAGATTTAGCCTAATTTAGGGGATTTCAAAAATATATATTTTTGTTGCCCATTTAGAGGGTGTTTGTATTTGTACTTTTATTCGCAGGGTGTTAATAACATGCAGTATTGAGAATGATTGTGATCCATGCTGTGCGGTCCGGGTCCCCATCCCGTCACAGGAGGTGGTGGAGGAAGAGGGTCCAGTGGGGTGTCCTCCTAGGACTGATGGTCCTGATCTATGGCTCCCATGCCCCCCTAATAGCCCTCACCAAGGTGGATGGGCGGGTTCCCTTTAGCTCCTCCTCCTGTGTGCTTCTGATAGAGCTAACCAAGCTTTTGGTGTCCCTAGCCACTCTGCTCCTGACTGGGGACCTGTCTGCCCCACATGTCCCCCTGTCCCTGGCCCTCGTGGCCCCTTACGCAGTCCCAGCCACACTCTATGCCTTCAACAACAACCTGGTGGTCCTCATGCAGATCTACATGGACCCCAGCTCCTTCCAGGTCCTCAGCAACCTGAAGATCGCCTCCACGGCCCTGCTTTACTCCTTCTGCCTGGGGAAGAGGCTGCGGTCCGCCCAGTGGCTGGCCCTGGGGATCCTCATGGGGGCCGGGGTGTGTCACAGCTACTACAGTCTGGATCTGGAGTATCCAGGGCAAACTGAGGACCAGGCCAGTTCCAGGCTTCACATCACAGCCTGGGGCCTTGTTCTAGTGCTGGTTTACTGCTTCATCTCAGGGCTGGCGGCCGTCTACACAGAGCAGGTGCTGAAGAGCCAGCGACTACCCCTAAGCCTGCAGAACCTATACCTGTACGTGTTTGGATTGGCCATCAACTTGGTCTCGCACCTCTTAAGCATGGGGGGAGAACAGGGTTTCCTGGAGGGTTACTCAGAGGTGGTGTGGGCCATTGTGGCTGGGCAGGCAGCAAATGGGCTGCTGATGTCAGTAGTGCTGAAGCATGGCAGCGGCATCACCAGGCTGTTTGTCATCTCTTGCTCTATGCTGGTCAATGCTCTGCTCTCCTGGGCCCTACTGGGCCTGCAGCTCACCCCCTTCTTCCTGTTACCCACCTCTATGATTGGCCTGGCAGCCTATCTGTACTACAGTTAGCAGAACTCTGCTAACTGACTCCCATTCCACCACCCCACCACAATCTCTGGCAGCACTTTTTACCAGATGATACGTTGACATTAAGGTTGGAATGTTTTTGGTTGGAGTGTTCTTTTCCCGTTTGAAATGCATTTTTATTTTAGTGATTCAGATCCAGTATTTTTCATCTCATGTCCCAAATGGTCCATTTTTAGTTTGAGTTATTTGAAGTTTCTAATTTGATTGTTGATTTATGTAATAGAAGCTGCACTTTAGCTGAGACTTACAGAGCCCTTCGTCACACCGTCACTGTGACGATCTGTTATGCATAATGTACTGCCTACTTTTCACTTGCCTTTGATTTCCAGGTCAATCAAATTCCTCCATATTCATTCAAGCCTTTTCTTCAATGTATCATGGGTAGGTGGATTTGAGTAATACGTCTCCATTATTTCTACATTGTCCCCCAACACTTAAGTGGTGCTATAATTGTCAGTATGATCATTATATTAGCATTTATCATTACCTCTGCCAATGTCAAGACGTATAGTACAGAAAGTGTTTATGCAATACTATATATTAAAGATGAATATTTCAAATGGTTGTTTTATTTCTTTGGTATTTTCTATCAGAAATAACATGCCATAAATCCATGAGAAACATTTTCCCATCCTCTCACTGTTACTGGGATACTCTTTGTCCCTTGAGGTCACCCTGCACACACAGAATGTCCTTTAGCTCTGCCAATGCTATGGAGGAAGAAGAGAAAGAGAGAATCTGATTTATTGATGAACTAGGTTTAAAACCAATAAATCAAGGTATGCAAGTGATTTAAAAATCAGTTTTTCTCAAAGTAGTATCTACTCTGCCTGTACTGAGACAAAAATATGTTATAGTTAATGTTATACAAGTGTTATCCAGGTGTGTAACTCACCTTTGCGGAGCTGTTTGTTGTCTGCCTGTAGCTGTTGGTTCTGAGAGGACAGGTAGACTGCATCCTGTATGGCCTCCAGCAGGAGAGTCCTGTACCTGCCCTCTGACACCCTCCTCTGCTTCTCACTCACCTGGCGGAAGACCCGGAACACCTGATAAGGAATTGAGGGTGGGGAGACAGAGCTTAGTATGGTGGTGAAAGGTGTGACACTGGCACAAATGGGCAAGATAGGCAGCGTTGGTTCAAACAATGGCAGTGCAGGTAAGGGCCCTACCTGCAGACTCTCCTCCCTAAGAGAGTGCAGCTCATGCTGGTGTCTGTGGTACTGTGTCTCCAGGTCTCTCTCGGCCTCCGAGGCCTCAGTGTGCAGGGCCTCCATCTGTAGAATCAGGACCTGTCTCTCTCTGCCCAGGACCAACAGCTCCCTCTGGGGGCCCTCAGTCTGACCATAGGGGTAGATTTATGGAGGCAGGACATTTGACAGTTTGAGTGTCTAAGATGTGAGGAATATCATGATTAAATCAATCTCAAGTGTTACTCACCTGCTCCTGCCCCAGCTCTCTTTCCATCTTCTCCACCTCCTCCTGTATCACTCTCCCATGATCCTCTTTGATCTTCCTCCTCCGCTCCTGTGCTCTGTTGTACTCCGCCTGGTACCAGTCCTCAAGTTGTCAAAGGAGGAAGATATTTTACATTAGGGACAGATCACTTTGTTCTTCTCAACCTCACAGAACAGTAGAGTATTCCTGGTACCTGTTCTGAGTGGTCAGATTTCTCACTGCTCTCCTGTTTCTCCTCTCTCAGGGCTTCCTTTAGCTGCTGGATCGTACCCACTCTCTCCTGCATCCTCTCCACACTTACTCTCCCCTCTGTGAAAAAGGAAAGACACAGTTCTTGGGATTCACTGTTCATAGCGACATAGGCCTCTGATCTCTACACTATTATATTCTGTAAGCCTAACACCCGATATAACGGATCACAATCATCAACTGAGAAGATTAGATGAATCAGGTAGAAATCCTGAGCAAAGCTGGAATAGTGTAGGTTCAATGGCTGTTCATTATGAGAGAATGCCAAGAGCGTGCAAAGCTGTAATTAAGGCAAAGGGTGGCTACTTTGAAGAATCTAAAATACATTTAGATTTATTACTTATATTTTCCTTTATTATATTACATACATTTGAAGGACAGTATATTTTATATTAGTAATCTTTTGTTTGTTTTTAGTCCTAGTGATGGAGTCAAATTGGGGTCACGATAGGGGCTGCACCAAATGTTTGATGTAATGTTGCATTGATAGAAGGGGAGGGGCTATGGGACCCCTCCTCCTCTACATTTATAGGGTAACAATATATATATATTCATTGTAGGGATTTAGAATGGTTCCACAGTCTTTAAGTCTGTGCCTCTTATAAAGAAATGGGATATGGGGGGGGGGGGTCTGTGAGAAAGCATTTCAAATATAAACAAAGAGCCCTGTAGGGGAGTAGAAGAGATAAGAGGCTAGTCAGACATACTTCTATAAATCAACTTGGGGGAGTGGGCTTTTACTGCTGAGACCTTAGAAAACACTGGAACTATTGTATTTCTTACAAGTTTGTATAGCTGTGTTTGCATGGGCCTGGTCTGAGGAGTAGCAGGTAATGACATCACAGGGGGTTGACTACAAGCATGATAAAAACAACTTGGACTTTTCCTATGGGGCAGAACTCAGGAGAGACATCAGTTGTATGTGTGATGTTTGATCTTTGACTTCTGTCTACAGCTGTATATTGATTAAAATTGTTATGATTTATAAGTGCACATTTTGAGTGTTCCTTCTTTGTTAAGTAATAAAACGGAGCACAGAAAAACGGAACCAACACTAGCGTTCAGCTACCCTCAACCCCTCCCATCTATCTCTGAAGACCATCTAGTTTTGATTTATAGCTGACATATACAGTATTTTTCTAATGTACTGTGATGTTTCACAAAAGTTCTGAAGCTTTCTATTGTCATAGTTTCTAGAGATTGTAAAAGAAACATTTTCTAAGAGTATTATTATATTATTAATCGATTGACTATGACTTTTCAAATCACCCAGCAGTGCTATTTACAGAGTTCCAAGTAAATGTTGCAATTTGTCAGCCATTCCTGATCTAATTATTCTGTCTCTTCACAGTAAAATATGCAGAGCTGGGATGTTTATATCCCCCATATATATATAACATTCTATTGATTGCAAGAATTTTGTATAACCATTTAAATTGAAAAACAAATTTTGTGTATCACTTCATAAACCATGAAATTGCAACCAGCTATCTATTTTTTTGTTGTTTTAAAAATAGTAATATTTTGGAGATTATTTCATTTTCAAATAACCGAAAGTGAGAGGTTCTAATCTGAATGAAGGGAAAAGGCCATTCTTGAACACGGGGTGAGTCATTCTTATTAATCTGCTAGATAACGAGTTTGGATTTAAACATCGTTTTTGTATGATTGAGGCCTTTAGTGAGAGGTCCAATCCTTTAATATTTCATAATTTCTGCCTTCCGGATTCATATTCATTATATAAATAGGCCTGTTTAATTTTGTCTGGCTTGCCGTTCCAAAAAGAGTGGAATCGTTTTTTGCTCATATAATTTAATGGTAGGCCTATCAAAACTGTGAATTTTAAGGAGAAAGCAAGTGCATGATCCCACAGGAAATATGCTTTTTTTTTTTTTATGCTCCGGAGTTGGGAATATTGGTAGCCTACACTACCGTTCAAAAGTTTGTGGTCACTTAGAAATGTCCTTGTTTTTGAAAGAAAAGCAATAAAATAACATAAAATTGATCAGAAATACAGTGTAGACATTGTTAATGTTGTAAATGACTATTGTAGCTGGAAACGGCAGATATTTTATGGAATATCTACATAGGCGTACAGAGGCCCATTATCGGCAACCATCACTCCTGTGTTCCAATGGCACGTTGTGTTAGCTAATCCAAGTTTATCATTTTAAAAGGCTAATTGGTCATTAGAAAACCCTTTTGCAATTATGTAAGCACAGCTGAAAACTGTTGTCCTGATTAAAGAAGCAATAAAACTGGCCTTCTTTAGACTAGTTGAGTATTTTTTTTATTTTATTTCACCAGTTGAGAACAAGTTCTCACTTACAACTGCGACCTGGGCAAGATAAAGCAAAGCAGTGTGACAAAAACAACAACACAGAGTTACACATAAACAAACATACAGTCAATAACACAATAGAAAAATATATGTGCAAATGTAGGCCATAGAGGTGAAATAATTACAATTTAGCATTAACACTGGAGTGATGATGTGCAGATGATGATGTGCAAGTAGAGATACTGGGGTGCAAAAGAGCAAGAAGATAAATAACAATATGGGGTTGAGTTAGTTGGGGTGTGCTATTTATAGATTGGCTGTGTACAGGTACAGTGATCTGTGAGCTGCTCTGACAGCTGATGCTTAAAGTTAAAGAGGGAGATTTAAGTCTCCAGCTTCAGTGATTTTTGCAATTCGTTCCAGTCATTCGCAGCAGAGAACTGGAAGGAAAGGCGGCCAAAGGAAGTGTTGGCTTTGGGGATGACCAGTGAAATATACCTGCTGGAGCGCGTGCTACGGGTGGGTGTTGTTATGGTGACCAGTGAGCTGAGATAAGGCGGGGCTTTACCTAGCAAAGACTTATAGATGGGTTTGGCGAGTGGGCCAGTGGGTTAGGCGACGAATATGTAGCGAGGGCCAGCCAACGAGAGCATACAGGTCGCAGTGGTGGGTAGTATATGGGGCTTTGGCGACAAAACGGATGGCACTGTGATAGACTACATCTATTTTGTAAATGACATCGCCAAAGTCAAGGATCGGTAGCTAAGTCAGTTTTACGAGTGTATGTTTGGCAGAATGAGTGAAAGAGGCTTTGTTGCGAAATAGGAAGCCGATTCTAGATTTAATTTTGTATTGGAGATGCTTAATGTGAGTCTGGAAGGAGAGTTTACAGTCTAACCAGACACCTAGGTATTTGTAGTTGTCCACATATTCTAAGTCAGAACCGTCTAGAGTAGTGATGCTAGTCGGGTGGGCGGGTGCGGGCAGCAATCGTTTAGGGGCATGCATTTAGTTTTACTAGCATTTAAAAGCAGTTGGAGGCCACGGAAGGAGTGTTGTATGGCATTGAAGCTCGTTTGGAGGTTTGTTAACACAGTGTCCAAAGAAGGGCCAGATGTATACAGAATGGTGTCGTCTGCGTAGAGGTGGATCAGAAAATCACCAGCAGCAAGAGCGACAACATTGATATTTACAGAGAAAAAGAGTCGGCCCGAGTATCTGGAGCATAAGCATTTGTGGGTTCGATTACAGGCTCAAAATGGCCAGAAACAGACTTTCTTTTGAAACTCATCAGTCTATTCTTGTTCTGAGAAATGAAGGGTATTCCATGTGAGAAATTGCCAAGAAACTGAAGATCTCGTACAACGCTGTGTACTACTCCCTTCACAGAACAGTGCAAACTGGCTCTAACCAGAAAAGACATAGGAGTTGGAGGCCCCGGTGCACAACTGAGCAAGATGACAAGTACATTAGAGTGTCTAGTTTGAGAAACAGATGCCTCACAAGTCCTCAACTGGCAGCTTCATTAAATAGTACCCGCAAAACACCAGTCTCAACGTCAACAGTGAAGATGTGACTCCGGGATGCTGGCCTTCTAGGCAGAGTGGCAAAGAAAAAGTCATATCTCAGACTGGCCAATAAAAATAAAAGATTAAGATGGGGAAAATTACACAGACACTGGACAGAGTGAGGAACCCCCCCCCCCCCATTCCCCATACCTATACACCCCTCCTATAAAAAAAAATAAAAAAATGGAACCACACCCCTTATTAGCCAATCCCACCATACACCATCTCCTAAATTTAACACAAAAAAGAGCCCTTGATACCCTACCCCTATATACCCAACACACCCCTGAACCTACCCCACACTCTTATTATTTTAATTGTTATTATTTCATTACTTTCTATAAAGGCATAGCTTACAAAGGCAAACTGGTTGTTTATTGGTTCCTTTGTGCTTTGACCCCAGATGGATGGTGAATGATGTAGCCTAGCCAGTGGAGGCCGATGGGAGGAGTTATAGGAGGACAGGCTCATTGTAATGGTTGGAATGGAATTAATGGAACGGCATCAAACACATCAAACATATGGAAACCACGTTTGACTCCGTTCCATTCATTTCATTCCAGCCATTACAATGAGCCCGCCCTCCTATAGCTCCTCCCACCAGCCTCCACTGAGACTAGCATAGTGGTTATCCTATCACAGCGACTTCAAGGGAAAACAGGATTTCGAACACTAATCATGCAGGTTTCATCTAGTGTATTTTGGTGGTCATATTTAGAACTACAGCTCACCCTAGTATTTTTACAACTACAGCTCACCCTAGTATTTTTACAACTACAGCTCCCTACAGCACGCTTGTGTACTTATTACAGTCCTCACATTGCATACACACTACCTTGGATGTGTTCGTCCACCTCCTGTCTCAGCTGGTCCTGCAGGTCTTTCCTTCTCTCTATGGTCACACTGTGGTCCGTGTTGTGGTCAGGATTATGGTCACTATTATCAATATGTATTAGGGTCTTTGGGGAATGCAGTCCCTGCCAAATCAACACAACTCTAAATACTCATTGCAGAGATTGAGGCATAGTTTATTTGTTGTTTCAGATACAGCTAGATATGCTATTCTCTACAGGAAAGAGACTGTATCTCACCTTTAGATTCTGGGATAGTTCTGCCAGCCTATGGACATCCTCCTCTCGATGGTCCCCTTGTGACATAATTTTTGTTCGAATCTCCTGAATACTGTCCCGGATCTCATGCTCAGTTACCTTTGGACACCATCGTCCCATTAACCACAACATCATGAAAGAGATTGATCAATAACACGAATTGACCCTTTATAACAAGTCTCATGACACACATACATTGGACAGTAAGTAGCGCGGTACTTACAGGTGTGTTCATGTCCTCAGAGAAAGCAGTCTGAAGCCAAACCAACAAGAGTGTTGCGAGTTCATTTGGGTTTGATTACACTGGCCTGAAATATTTATGTCCCAGACTCCATTTTCACTGGTCATGGGGTGTACAGTTACTCAGGATGCGGGTATGAGTTCAAAAAAGAGGTTACCTTCAGATAGACTTTTCCAATAAAGAAGTTGTTTGTTCTCTAGCCTAGTATGGTTGTCTCTGGAAAAATACAAACTGACAGCAGTCTGAATTGAATGTTAAGATTTATTTTATTATGACTGTAATCACTGAAAAAAACAGTGTATTGCAGATGGGTATAATAATAAAATGATAGTTGGCTATTGAACTTCATTACTGTCACTGTGTCACTAGTTAATGAATCCCTTATGTTGAAGTGAGAGAAATAAGTGACCAATTTAAGGCAACATTTTGAAATTCTTTACTCACCCTCTTGATTGTTGTAGTTGCATGTCTGCAGTAAGTCCTGAAACATATTTTAATATCTTGAAAAGTCAACCCCACTCTTTAACATTCCATATTCTGCTTTAGTAAAAAGGATAGTTAAACTTCCATTTTTACTAAAGGTCCGCTTTCACCTGAAATCTACAAATGTCAAAGGTATGCAGGAAAATGTCCTCTTTTTAATTTATGGGAACTAATCAAATATGTGAATGACAGAGATAATAGTGGCGCAGATAAGATATTGTTGATAATTGGATATTGAGAAGGGTGAGCCGGTCAAGGATCGATTCGGACAAGGTGGTAAATTGTATGACAAGTGACAGTTTTATTCAGAGTGAAGATATCTGGTACAAGCGTATACGGTCTCGTTCCTTCGGCTCATAGAGAATCTCCAGAAAAAAGCCCAGATAACAGAAATGCATAGACATTTTATACAACACAGAAAGTAGGTTGAGTCTGGAAGTTCTGGTCCTTTGGTTGGTTCTGGACAGGTTGTTGTCTTCTCAGATTGGTCCTGATGAGCTGGGCGTCATCCTTCTGAGTCTTATAGCAAAAGTTCTTTGTTATCAAATGTTCAGCTAAGCAGGAGATTTTGTGTGTGCGTAGTCAGCCCTCTGTCCTTGGTTATGTGTGTGTGTCTCATTATTTCGTGAAATGCGGACCCAAGCACTCTTTTGATCAAAGCCTTTCCTTATCGGTGTTTATGAAAGGTTTACGTCAGCCCTCTGTCCTTGGGTGTGTGTGTGTCTGTCTCTGTATCTGTTTATAAGTGTGTGAGAAACCCTGCTTAGAAAGAAGTTAGTTATAACAATGTAATAGCAATATGCTTGTGTTATTTTAAATGGTATTTATTACAATATGAAGGATGTGTCAGTGTTGCCAACATATTTAGCGAGTATTCAGACTCCTCTAGCGACACATTTTCAAAAAGCGACTAGCGACAAATCTAGCAACTTTTTCTGTTGTTATTGGAGACTTTTGGAGACTCTGACGTGAAAGCACGTATCGTTCTTACTCTTCTCAACGAGCAGCGGGTGCTGCCGTGGGCCCCACACCCGTCCAAAAGCACGCGGCCCAGTCCTCTCGCAGCAGTCCCTCCCAGCTGCAGTCAGAGCAGGAAATGTTCACCCCTCCGCATCCAGACTGCAAATTAATCGCGCATGCGGGAAGCCACCGCCGGCCGATCCCGCCCTGGCTTACATTAAAAAAAACAATGAACCTGAATTAGGGCCAGACTATTTACCATAATTTTCTCACATTGCCATTGACAGTTTTTTCTAATGCCTCTTTTTGGTCAATTTAGATTGTTAATGTAGATTGTATAGGAAGTGGATGGCTGCAAACCTTCTACTTTTAAACTCGGACAAAACAGAGATGCTTGTTCTAGGTCCCAAGAAACAAAGAGATCTTCTGTTGAATCTGACAATTAATCTTGATGGTTGTAAAGTCGTCTCAAATAAAACTGTGAAGGACCTCGGCGTTACTCTGGACCCTGATCTCTCTTTTGACGAACATATCAAGACTGTTTCAAGGATAGCTTTTTTCCATCTACGTAACATTGCAAAAATCAGAAACTTTCTGTCCAAAAATGATGCAGAAAAATTAATCCATGCTTTTGTTACTTCTAGGTTAGACTACTGCAATGCTCTACTTTCCGGCTACCCGGATAAAGCACTAAATAAAGTTCCGTTAGTGCTAAATACGGCTGCTAGAATCCTGACTAGGACCCAAAACATTTGATCATATTACTCCAGTGCTAGCCTCTCTACACTGGCTTCCTGTTAAGGCAAGGGCTGATTTCAAGGTTTTTCTGCTAACCTACAAAGCATTACATGGGCTTGCTCCTACCTATCTTTCCGATTTGGTCCTGTACATACCTACACGTACGCTACGGTCACAAGACGCAGGCCTCCTAATTGTCCCTAGAATTTCTAAGCAAACAGCTGGAGGCAGGGCTTTCTCCTATAGAGCTCCATTTTTATGGAATGGTCTGCCTAATAAAAAACGGAGTAACTCCGCCAGAGTGTATTTTTTGGGTCACTTTTGCCGGTCCCAAGCCCGGATAAAGGAGGAGGGTTGGAATTGTGACATAAAAAAAAACAAGAATCGACAGAAGAAACTTAAGTTGTAGTTCTAAACATATTTAGGGTGTTTTTTACTCACTTTTTGTCTCTCCCACGACATTATTCCTCTCTCCTACACGTCCATCACAATTACATGCACATGGCCAATTATGCAAATTAGATCACAGAACGGGACCGCCGAGTGCTGAAGCGAGTTAAAATCATCTGTCCTCGGTTGCAACACTACAGAGTTCCAACTGCCTCTGGAAGCAACATCAGCACAAGAACTGTTCGTCGAGAGCTTCATGAAATGGGTTTCCATGGCTGAGCAGCCGCACACAAGCCTAAGATTACCATGCACAATGCCAAGCGTCGGCTGGAATGGTGTAAAGCTTGCCGCCATTGGACTCTGGAGCATTGAAAACGCGTTCTCTAGTGATGAATCACGCTTCACCATCTGGCAGTCTGATGGACGAATCTGGGTTTAGTGGATGCCAGGAGAACGCTACCTGCCTGAATGCATAGTGCCAACTGTAAAGTTTGGTGGAGGAGGAATAATGGTCTGGGGTTGTTTTTCATGGTTTGGGCTAGGCCCCTTAGTTCCATTGAAGGGAAATCTTAACACTACAGCATACAATGACATTCTAGACGATTCTGTGCATCCAACTTTGTGGCCACAAATTGGGGATGGCCCTTTCCTGTTTCAGCATGACAATGCCCCCGTGCACAAAGCGAGGTGCATACAGAAATGGTTTGTCGATATTGGTATGGAAGAACTTGACTGGCCTGCACAGACCCCTGACCTCAACCCCATCGAACACCTTTGGGATGAATTGGAACGCTGACTGTGATCAGTGCCCAACCTCACTAATGCTCTTGGCTGAATGGAAGCAAGTTCCAACATCTAGTGGAAAGTCTTCCCAGAAGAGTGGAGGTTGTTACAGCAGCAAAGGGGGGACCAACTCCATATTAATGCCCATGATTTTGAAATGAGATGTTCGACGAGCAATGTCCACATACTTTTGGTCATGTAGCGTATGTAATTTACCAAGAATTATACTCCCTCTGCCAAGGAGAACGTTGTATTACCATCATCATACATAGAGGCATGCCACCCTACACCAAAATGTTGTGCTTTAAAAAGTAATGTTCTTCAGTAACCAACATCTTAGTATAGATGTTCTGCACACAGATCTAGGATCAGCTTACCCTCCCCCAATCCTAACTTTAACATTTATGGAAAGAAAAGTAAAACCGATGATGTGTCAACAGTTAATTTCATCCTACTGTAGCCTACTCCTAACCAATATCATAACACTTCATCTGCAGTCTTGTTATGGTCATTCATTTTACACTAGTTGTTATTTTGTGGTGGGTAGATTCTATGTTAAATTAATCTATGATATCCCAGAACTAAGGTCTCTAGTCAGATGGTACCATGTATGTTTAAGTAGTCTGTCCTAAAGGGATTAATGTACAATAAGAGTTACAAAAAAAACAATTTTAGTAGGAAATAGCACTTTATTAATTTGTATCTGTTCACCTATCCCTACGTTCATAATAGTCAAAGCATGCTTCAAAGACATGGTTATAGAGGTTTAAAACATTACATCTATGTTAGAAACTCTAGACAGAAGCTGATCAAATAAGCCCCTATGGCAGTCTATGTGGAGAGACAGAATAGGGAAATGGGGTGGGGCTAGCCCCCCAATCAGATGGATATGATTGGAGGGCCAGGTTAGGGGACTAGGGGTCAAAGTTGACAGGAGTGGGGTCAGGGTTTGGGGGATGGAAAAGACTGGGTGTTGTGCATGGTATAAAATGTAACACACATCTTATATTTATATCTTAAACGCTTTACATAGCTGTGTTGAGTTCAGAAGCAGAAAAAAGCTGTTAATAATGTTCACAGCATTTATACTGTCCAAAGAAAAATATTATCCATAAATCAAAAGAGAGTATTTCATTGTTTCGTATTCCAGATAATTGACCTTTATCATGATAGAGGGAAGAGTGAAATAGTCATTAGAAGTAAAAAACATTTTCCCATCTGACAGTGAGATGAGGAGAGAGCAGGCCAGCTGGTGCCCTGGTGGTTTTACTCATCTGCAAAATATAGAGAATAGAATCAACCCTATGTACGAAACCATCATGCAATTTATTCAGATGAACAGTACACAGTGTGAAACCAAAACAGTCAGACAACACTTTTAATTCCATGTAATCAAAAGTGTTGTCTAATGTGTTGTATCCCTCTCTCTGTCTGTTTGTTATTGAGTTTATTTCTCTCCATTTCTGTTTTGTCTGTGAAACACTCACCCTTGTACTCCTTCAGCTGCATCATCCTGGGGAAAGCCGCCATCCGACTGGGGACTGCGGGGAACAAACAGTAGCATGAGACAAAAATAGTCACATCGCTATCTATATGTACATACAACTGCGTAGATATACCATGGCATGTGTAATAGTGAGCAAATGAGCTTTGTTATAGACTGCAGAATGCACTAAAAAGCAATTGAATGGACACAGAGGTCAGTAACGCTGTATAACTGTCTGCCTAGTTCCTACCTCTGTCACAGGTGGCTCTGCCGCGTATGCTGGTGCCCTCGATGACTTTGCCGTTCCTGTCCACACACCAGCAGAAACCAGTGGCGTGCCAGCACTGCATGGGCAGGTAGTTGCCCTGCTCGTCACACTGAGGGAGGTAGGCACCAAGCTTACGGCTTTGGGACGACTTCTCCAGGTTACACTTGGTCTGCAGGCCGGCGGCTGAGGAACAGATAGAAGATAGGGAAAGACGAAAGAAAAGAGGAGTGAAAAGGTGAGTTTTTATTCAATACTTGGTTCAGGTCATGGATGAAATAAGAGACAAAGAGACAAGACAGAGGAAGTTGTGCATTCGTAAGGTGGTGTGAAGGTTGGTGGGTGGTGGTGATGGCGGGGGTTTGTGGTAAACTCACCAGGCTGAGGTGTGGTGGTGGGTGCAGGGGGCTTCTCCTGGGCCATCTGGAAGAGCAGCCAATTACGTGCCCAAGTCTCAAAACCCTGCAGAAAACACAGTCAGGGGTTAAAGTTCAAATAAGATAGGCCTAAGTGTGGGTCATACACTGTATATTCATGGGATATTATAAGGAGACCAAACATTCAGCCTGCTGCACAGTCACTATGTAAGCTCTAGTCTAGAGCGCCTGATTAAATTGTGGTTAAAAATTGTGGTTAAACTCTCTCTATGGTTAAAGTAGTAAGACATGCATGTCAAAAACTGTGTCCTTCATTAACGATCATCTTAAATCGAAATATTTTATATTACCCTAAATTCCCTATGGTAGACAAAACGTCTTAGTACATTAAACAAACTAATGTTTTCACCACACAAGAATTACAGGAAATACACATCCTTTTTTACCTCAGATTGGTTGTGTTAGTATGAAAGTTTATTTAGAAATTCAATTGCTTGTACCAGATAATTATCTTTGGTTTGTACTAATCAATTCCAGTCTAGAGTGACCGACTGGTAAATATTGGTGCCTGAGAAGTTTAAAAGGTACTAATTTACCAGAATACAATCTAAACACAAGTGTGAATAGTGTGTCTGTAGGGAGTCATTTTTCTGTATTGTCTTCAACATATCACAACTTATTTCAGCATATTGATTATGAATTTGGACATCTAAAACCAATGTTTTGACACTGGGCTATAAATGTAAAATCCATGACAACAGGAAGCAGCAACAGTATCATTTTCAACTTATGCTTTAGGAATATAAATTATTATTTTCACATTATTTTTCAACATGAATCTACTTAATTAGGTCAAACTACTGAATGAGGCAAAAAAAACTTGCTATCATTTATTGGTTTTGATTATATAAGTGAAATCGTTGAAATATGTTTGTGTATGTTCTCAGGGTGAGTCCCAAACGGTAAACAGGAGCCTTATGGCCCTGGAATGCACTAAAGAGAGAATAAGGTGCCATTTGGGACACGCAGATTCAGTCTCACCTTCCACTCGGCCTCCTCCATCTGTCTCTTCAGGCTCTGCAGGTTGGCCAGGAACGTCTCGTTGAACTGGGGCAGCTGGGGGTTCTAATAAAAACAGACAATCAAATGATTGATCAATCAATCGATTGTCAATATTTGACCTTTCTCTGTCTTTTGTAAAGGTGACTTCAATGCAAAGAGTGGCTAAATGAATATTAATTTATTAATTTACCTGCAGCAGATCCTTCACCTGCTTCTCTAGGCTAACAATGGCAGTGGCCTCCAATTTCTGATGGGAGAGTGGAGAGACAAACTGAAAATAAATACTCACCCCACTCATATTTTTATTTCAAAAGAGCAGGAAGAGGGAGCTTAGTCCTAAGGGGGTAGATGTACAATGCAATTTCACTGGAGTTAAACACAAGTTGACAGTTGGAAGGGAGCTTGTTGCTTCCATCTAGTGACCGCTTTTCCTCAGTTTATAGAAGCCTTTAAGAAGAAGCAATGGGGAAACAGGAGTCATACCGTCATGGGAGCCTTTACGTCCTCATCAGTGAAGTCTATCAGCCGCGGCATGCTGAGCATGGGCATGTGCATCTGGACAGGGGCTACTGCTTGAGCAAAACGGGGGTGACAGAGACCAATGAGTGCACACTTCAAATTGGGAGAACGCTAGCTCCTCCAGAACTACGAACTTCAGAGGAATAAACCCAGTTCCTGTATTCTTCTTTTCTATCAAGTCCCCCCAGTCTCTCTTCCTAAATAAGTATATCTCACTTCCCTCGCCTTTGACCACCAACACTACCTATATCAACACCACTCCTTCCCTCCTTGTTCCTCCATCTCCTCCCTCCCTCCCCTTTCCTTCCCCCCTTCCTCCCCTACCTGGAGGTCTGTTTCTCAGCTGCTTGCGCATGTTGTCATTGCTCTTCTCCATGTCGTGGATCTGGCCCCTCTGGTTGAAGACCAAGTAGGCAGTGAAGGCCTGGCCGGCCAAGAGAAGACAGGCCAACACTGTGAACCCTGCTATCTTCAACGGACGGCTGTTAGAAGCCCTAAAGGAGGGAGGGAAAGAGAGATATAGAGAGATTACACCTTGACTCATGGGGACTGGATCAAACATTTTCAATGTCATTTTCAAAGCGGTATGAGGATGTCCATAATTGCATTTCTGAAATTTTTGGGTTTGCCCTGGTATGTTATGTGAGATCAGTGCACCTCCCCCAAAAAAACGAACTAATCAAAGCCCTGGTCCAGAGTCAAAAGCTAATCTTAAACCAGTTCTTATGCAACAAAGAAGTACCCACCCCCTTTTTAGAATGAAAATATTAAACCGTTTTCTGTTCCTCATTCCTGAGCCAATGATTAATGCAGGTTTGTGAGACATCACTAGTTGCTAGGCAGAGGCTTTGACTAGGAAAGAGCGAAAGTATGGGGAAGCCCACCCTAATCAAATGACTCCCAATCTTTTTTTAAATATTCCCTCAACAATGACTATAATCAACACGTTGGGAATATAATTCAGAAAAATACATGAAATCAAATGTCTTGATTGCATGTTCAATATCATTTGTGCATACTTTCAATAATGTAAATTGTAAATTCAGAATAGCATAGCCTACCAGTTGTAACCTTTAGCATAAAATATTACACCTTTTTAAGGACTTTCCTAATATTATTTTATATATCATTTTTGATATTATAATACAATAATTTGAGTTTATACATACTCGAACATTCATTTGGAAGATAAAGAAACACTGACCCTATAGGCAAAATGAATGTTTACCGATTTAACTGCAACATCTATAAAAACATATTTAATTTATAATACTAAACAAATTAAATATGTTTTATAGATTTTGCAGTAATTGTGTCTCACCCTCTTGTAGCTGTCATTGGTAGGATCACGTCCTGGCTCCCTGTGCGCTCCAGGAGCGCATCATCATGTTGCTCCTCCATTCTCTCCGCGTCCAAGTTCTCTCAAATCAAAACTAGTCTGGGTCCGACGAAACGCAACGATTTAACAGTGTAGTAAATGAGGAAGGGATCTATTCGGGAGAAAGTATCCGGTTGAAATGAATAGAACGATGGTCTAGCCTGGAATTAAATGGAAAGTCCCGAGTCAATAAAGTGATGGGGAGGTTCCACTACATTGTCGAGGAATTTATTCTAAGCGGTCATTGGTTAACCTGCCTTGCATCACTTGTTGATGGAGGCAGACAAATCTGAACCGATGAAAAGAAAGTAGTTCAACTCTACATAGCATTAATAGTTGTTAGAAAATCCATCAGATTTAAAATTTAAAATGAACATCCCATTTGATTGGTTTACGAGGAAACGCTTTTACTCTACAGATCATAATTTATTCTGGAATGGGTGCAACATTTAAAACGGATACCCCAGTGTTTATCTAGCCCTGTACCTGCACTGTCCCAGTAATTATATGAGATTTATTTGATCAAATAATGAATAGAAAGTATACTTATGGATAGAGGTTTGAACCAGTGCAATATTTTGCTTCTCTTATTTTCAGGAGGTAATAATATACAGATAGAAAAAAAGATTATTTGGCTTTTGTCCTTATTTCTATTCTGAAATGGGATGCAGCTCCTTTTGAAGCTGCAGTATAGGAAAGGTTAGTATGATATTAAAGTTGATAAGGACGCAAGATGTTTGAAACCTTTCTCCCCAGAGACAACATTGTCATATTATAACCTTCTATTCTCATTGGATGTCTTGAAGGCTATTATCTACTTCTGTAAACGGATCATCGGTCACTCCCTAGTTCTTGATCAGGATTTCCCCTTATTCTACAGTGAATGTTGGGGATTTTCGTTTTAAGGAAGCGGTGATGAGAAGACGATGCTGTCAAGATAAATCAGATCATTGTGCGAGGACATAAAAAAGTCTCAATACAGTAAACATTCACTCATAGTCAGTTTAGACTCAGTCAGTCTGGAGACGGATATCGGTACTGATCTTATACACAGCTTCAAACTGAAACCATTATAAGATGATGTTTATAACATAAGCAGGGAAACAATGCGAACACAACAGACACTAATAGTGAGTTTCCTCATTGTTAATTTCGTCATACTTGCCCTCGTGAGACTGTTCTAATCTCGGTCTTCTCTAATACTAAAACATACTTTCTTTGAGCGGTACTTCCCCCGTTTCTCCTTTCCAAATTATAGAGTGCTTTGTCTGAAAACTCAGAAGGGAAAGAAGAGCAAATTGACCAATGAGACAAAAATACAGTGGTGTTTATTTGCAAATTAAAAAGCACCAACAATATTAGTTACACTGTAAAAATTATCGACGACAATTACAAGTCCTTTATCTTACAGTCCAGGGAGATTAGTACCATCATTGCTGTTATTATGCGTTATTATCATGTCAATAATACTTTATATAAAGAAATCAAGGACCTCTGTACAACAGTTGGCTGCGTGAGGATAGATGAGAGGGGATTGTATGAACAGACAGAAAAAAATAAGATCTGTTTGGACTTCAGCAGATGGCACTGTATTATATGACCCATTGTAGTGACATTTCAATACTACCTGGCTGATTCTCTCCCACTAAATACCTCTCTCTCATTGCATTGTGAGAGGGGGCTGAAAGAATGTCACCTCAATCACATGCAATAACTTATGTCTATAACATGACATTACATAGTCAGGAAATGCATGTGCATTGTTATATCGACTGACAACAATTGCAGACAGTAAGAGCAGCTTTTTGATATCTATGGTTGCAGTGGTAAAACCATGTGACCAACAAATTAGGAACTATACTGTACCTACAGTTGAAGTCTGAAGTTTACATACACTTAGTCATTAAAACTCATTTTTCAACCACTCCACAAATTTCTTGTTAAACAAACTATAGTTTTGGCAAGTCGGTTAAGACATCTACTTTGTGCATGACACAAGTAATTTTTCCAACAATTGTTTACAGACAGATTATTTAACTTATAATTCACTGTATCACAACAGAAGTTTACATACACTAAATTGACTGTGCCTTTAAACAGCTTGGAAAATTCCAGCAAATGATGTCATGGCTTTAGAAGCTTCTGATAGGCTAATTGACATCATTTGAGTCAATTAGAGGTGTACCTGTGGATCTATTTCAAGGCCTACCTTCAAACTCAGTGCCTCTTTGCTTGACATCATGGGAAAATCAAAAGAAATCAGCCAAGACCTCAGAAAAAAAATTGTTTACCTCCACAAGTCTGGTTCATCCTTGGGAGCAATTTCCAAACGCCTGAAGGTGCCACGTTCATCTGTACAAACCATAGTACGCAAGTATAAACGCCATGGGACCACGCAGCCGTCATACCGCTCAGGAAGGAGACGCGTTCTGTCTCCTAGAGATGAACATACTTTGGTGCGAAATGTGCAAATCAATCCCAGAATAACAGCAAAGGACTTTGTGAAGATGCTGGAGGAAACAGGTGCAAAACTATCTATATCCACAATAAAACAAGTCCTATATCGACATAACCTGAAAGGCAGCACAGCAAGGAAGAAGCCACTGCTCCAAAACCGCCATAAAATAGCCAGACTACAGTTTGCAACTGCACATGGGGACAAAGATTGTACTTTTTGGAGAAATGTCCTCTGGTCTGATGAAAAAAAATCTAACTGTTTGGCCATAATGACCATCGTTATGTTTGGATGAAAAAGGGGGAGGCTTGCAAGCCAAAGAGCACCATCCCAACCGTGAAGCATGGGGGTGGCAGCATCATGTTGTGGGGGTGCTTTGCTGCAGGAGGGACTGGTGCCCATCACAAAATAGATGGCATCATGAGGAGGACAATTATGTGGATACATTGAAGCAACATCAGTCAGGAAGTTAAAGCTTGGTCGCAAATGGGTCTTCCAAATGGACAATGACCCCAAGCATACTTCCAAAGTTGTGGCAAAATGGCTTAAGCACAACAAAGTCAAGGTATTGGAGTGGCCATCACAAAGCCCTGACCTCAATCCTATAGAACATTTGTGGGCAGAACTGAAAAAGCGTGTACGAGCAAGGAGGCCTACAAACCTGACACAGTTACACCAGCTCTGTCAGGAAAAATGGGCCGAAATTCACCCAACTTATTGTGGGAAGCTTGTGGAAGGCTACCCGAAACACTCGACCCAAGTGAAACAATTTAAAGGCAACGCCACCAAATACTAATTGAGTGTATGTAAACTTCTGACCCACTGGGAATGTGATGAAAGAAATAAAAGCTGAAATAAATCATTCTCTCTACTGTTATTCTGACATTTCACATTCTTAAAATAAAGTGGTGATCCAAACTGACCCTAGACAGGGAATTTTTACTCGGATTAAATGTCAGGAATTAGGAAAAACTGAGTTTAAATGTATTTGGCTGAGGTGTATGTAAACATCCGACTTCAACTGTATAGGCTCATATTGACTATGTTGGATGTGCATCTTTTATATCCTCCCTGATGCAACGTAGAAATACTATGAACACCTGCTAATAACAAATGAAATAGAACAAAGGGACAAAACTATACACAGCTTTGACAACATCCTCAATAAAAATATTGTTTTGTTTTCTCATTTTCTGTCTCCATGAGTGCATTTCAACATAGCTTATGTCCAACTTCACACAAAGACAACCTGTCCCAGTGAGCACAAGACGTTAAAAAATGCGTCATTTCAACGTCTTTTCCACCAGAAATACTTATCTTCAACGTGTTTTGCTCATAGGGGTTCATGAGAACCTGTGTGAATTTGTAAAAAGAGTCTATTTAAGAGATGTACCACTTTGCATATTGTGCTTTTAACATGTGCAGCCTGGCACCCCCTGTCCTGTGCAATCAACTCCATCCGAAACGGAGAGTAAGCGAAACGTCTTTCTGGTCAATTCTACAATAACGTGTCTCCAAAGTTAAAATAAACAAAAAAAATTTTTTTTTGTCACAATCTTCAAAAAATAAGAACTGTCAATAGGCCATGCAATGTAGTGGTGCTGATTCTGTCCTGGCACTGGTAAATGCGTTAATGTCTAGTGTCTACAAAGGCCTAGTGAATAAGACTACTAGTCAATACACAACATACCCCCCTTAGTTTTTAGACAGAGGCCACAGGCATTTCCAACTAATGCCATTCATTTTTTATTAATTCAAGTGCTAATTGATCTCTACTCTTTTGTAATATCTGCCCTGTTGTTTCATCATCTACTTTATTCATTCATATTCCAATTTCTAGGACGGCAGTTGGTTGTGTCTTTCAGTATATGGGAGTAGAGTGTTGACTGACACCAGCTGACACTCATTTCCGCCCAGCCTTAAACGACTGGTACTGTACAGGCTAGCCAAGTCTCACTCTTCCTCTTCATCCTCCTCTTCCTCCCAAGAGTAAGGTCTGAGTCCATGTGAGTAAGGCAAGGGATAGTCAAAGGAAGAGCGGATAAGGGTTGACCACCCCCGTCTCTATCCCATCCTGTTTGTATCACAGGTAAACCCCCGTAAGAGGTGGTACAGTCCTGTTGGGGGTCTCTGTTCCTAGACCGTACCAAGTGAGGGTGGTGGTTCATCATGGGGAGGTGCAACTTGGGGAGTGAGGGGAGAGCACTTAGGCGGCAGGCCATTGTAGACTCACTGCCAACTCGTAAATCACTATCCCTGCTCTCCCTTCCTCCATGTCCTTCCCTCTTACGAAGGGCACCCTGAGAAGGAGGCTTGTGTATCCTAATCTTCACTTTGACAGGTGATCAGAAAACACACCCCTTCTGAACCTTGTCACGGGTGAGTACTTACCCCTTATGGATTCTTTAAGGGATTAAAATAATCCTCTAAGGGGATAGAATCATACTCCTCCATATGGTATTCTGTCAGGGGGATGGTTGAGCTGTGGTACTGTCCGCTGAGCTGCCCCCCCCCCCCCCGGTACTTCTACCTGGTATGGATCAGTTGCTCTCGGAGCCAGCTGGGCAGGGGCTGGCCCATTCTGTACAGCAGCTTAGACAGCTCTATGTTGTGATCCCTGTATTGCTCCCTGAGGAACGACTGGGACTGGAGGAAAGAGAAAGAGAGAGCAACAGGAGTGATTTAGAGAAAGATAATATGATAATTACCCCCACAGCCAAGATTCAATCAATAAACACCCCTTATCAGTTACACGCAGAATAATCCTAGAGGTAGTCTGTATCTTAATTAAGCAAATATCAGTGAACTACGTGTATTGGCAAATGAGAACTCTTACCTCCGGGTCCATGTCAGGGTACTTACGCCCCTTGCTCTTCCCCAGACACTTGGTCTTCCCTCCCTCCAGCAGCTGACACCAGAAGCCTTTCTTGGGGTCAAACCTGAAGAAAATCAGAACATTTCGTAAACGTACCTAAATGTACATCTGGGACTCTTGGAATCAGTTACTGAATAAACTTTATAACGGGTTAGGTAGGTTAGCTGCTATGTGTTGCTGGATAGAACTTGAAAACTCACGCTAGGATATTGTGGTAGTTGACGGTGTTGACCAGGCCCAGAAACTTCTGGATCCTGTCCATGACTGAGGCCGGCTCAGTCTTCAGCTGCTGCCCGTCCAGAACCAGGACCTGGCTGGAGTGGTAGTGGTTGAGCCAGCGCTCCATGTGGATGGCGTACCAGCCTGGTACCAGACAGCGGTTCTGGAGCACACGCAGCTTTACCGGGGAATCATGGGTAGCCGTGATGACATCATGGAAGGAGTACTTCAGAGCCACTGGGTCATCATGGGCACGCTGGTGCTGTAAGGGGAAGCAGAGAGAAGAAATGGTGTTGTGTTAATATGGTCCTCAGTAATATGGTGCCTGATGAGGTATAACTGAACTCGTAACAAGAGTGGTTATAACTCAGTAATAAGAGCATGACATAGGCCTAACTACTCATATTACATGTTAATAAGGAAGAATGGTTATGTCTCATACATTCTAAAGAGTCATAACCAACCTGGTACCAGGAGTAAGCGCGGTCGGCTGGGTTGATGAGGATGGTGATGATCTTGGCCTTGGGCAGGAGGGTGGCCGCCCGCTCCGCTGCCACCTCGGAGTCAAAGTAGCTGGCACTTTTCTCAAAGTAGTAGTCTGAGCTGGTGTTGGAGGGCAGGGGGAAGTACTCCATGTACCTGTGTGTTCACCAAAAGACAAAACAGATACACCAACTAAATTATACACTGACGGAAGCACATATTAAGCCAACTCCTGGACGAGAAAGCATGTTCAATGGAAAGTCTGTAGACATTGTCTGGGTCTGCGCAAACGCCTCTAAGTTGTCAATCACTTTGCGTTAATCCTGGTTATTGTAATTCTGTCTGTGCAGCTAGAACAGAACACGGCCCATATGCATAACGCGTCTCAGAGTAGGAGTGCTGATCTAGGATCAGTTTTGCCTTTTAGATCATAATGAATACCACTACATGGACTGTGGGGACCTGATCTTAGATTATCACTCCTACTCTGAGATGCTTTATGAACACGGGCCCAGAGCTCTTTCTCTGTGGCAGTCATACCAGTCGATGCCTCTGTGGTAGTTGTGTCCATTGAAGAACTGGATCTCCTCAAAGGTCTCCTTGTTGGGGTAGTTACTGGTCAGGTCAGGGTGCATGCCCAGGAACAGATAGAGGGCTGTAGAACCTGTGGAGAGGAGGGAGGGAGAGAGATAGAGAGAGGATGGGGAGGAAGGAGAGAGAAAGAGAGAAGGGGGAGGAAGGGGAGAGAGAAAGAGAAAGACAGAGGGGGAGGGGAGGAAGGAGAGAGAGAGAGAGAAGCGAGAGGGAGAATCTATTTTGAGGCATTGACAAATTGACTTTGAAGCACCTTGCCGCAGCCATAACAATTAATAATCTAATAAATTGTCTCGTTAGTGTCCCATTCCCATTAGTGTCTGTGAGTGTGTTCCTCATAAACTTCCTTTCACAGCTTTCACTGTGGAGGAGAGAGAGTCAGTCGGTCATCTGTGACAGGCCAGCTCCTGTTAGTCTGTTCTGTTCTGTACTGAGAGTGTGTAACACTGAAAGAACGACACCTCTTCAGCCCAAAGTCTCGAAACCTCCCTCCTACACACCAGACCAAAGACGTCTCAACTCTAACTATTGTAAATAATTACATGAGGTAGGGAAATGAATCAGAAACGAGGTGAAATAAAGCAAAGTAAGATTGTGCACCGAGAGTCATTGCTGGTGATGCCCACTGGGGGGTGCTTGTGTTCCGTCTCTCTCACCTGTCTTCTGAGGCCCAATGACAAGCAGCTTGGGGAAGCGGTCACACGTTTTCTCCTTTGACCAGATGTCCTTGTGCCTTTTGTCCTCGCAGGGATCCTGTAGGACCAGGGTTGATGAAGATCATTAGAAATTCTTACATGTATCCAGTTGCTTAATGAACCCTGAACAAATCCATCCATACAACATCCTGAGGACATGCGGCTACATATTGGAACTATCAATGGAGATGCCCTTTGAACACAAACACAATTCTTGGCAACAGATTGTGCTGTACAGGACAAGGGTCCAACCAGGACTCTTGTTAAATAAATTCTATCTAAATGAGACTAACCTGAATAAATTAATCAAGGGAGGATCCATGCAAAATACAACCTAACATGATATTCCTACTTACCTTGGATGTAGCTCTGTTAACATGTTAGGTTGTATTTTGAGTGGAACACCCCTTCAACATCCCAGTATTAGTTAATGCACACATCCATTTTCTCTCTCTCTCTCTCTCTCTCTCCTCTCTCTCTCTCTCCTCTCTCTCTCTCTCTCTCTCTCTCTCTCTCTCTCTCTCTCTCTCTCCTCTCTCTCTCTCTCCTCTCTCTCTCTCTCTGACCTGCCAGAGTGGGTCTTTTTCGTTAGGGAAGAGGTTATAGTATCTGTGGGCCAGCTGGACGGGAGGCAGGGTCTGTAGCCGCAGATTGGTCCATGTCTGCAGGAAGGCCACCAGGCTTTTGAAGGTGTAAAGGCCCAGCCGGTCGTTACCGTAGTTAGACAGGTGGGTCATGAAGATACTGATCTGGAGGAGGAGGAGGAGAGATGGATGAAGGAAAATGGAGCGAGAAAGACAGAAAGGTTCACTCAAATTCACTCTGATAGTCTGAGTAGCGATTGAATGTATAGAGAGAAAGAAAGAGAGTGTGTGTGTGTGTGTGTGTGTGCATGCGTTCGTGTATGTGCGTGTTAACTCACCGGGTTGAGTAGGACAGTGAGGAACAGCTCTCCTCCGTTGATGAGTTTGTCCAGTTCGTTGGGTCCGCCTGGGTACTCCTTATAGAATATGGTGTGTGTGAACAGACCACAAGTTTGTCTGGGCAAGACCTGCAAACACACACACACACACACACACACACACACACACACACACACACACACACACACACACACACACACACACACACACACACTTCTAAGTCAATGACACACACAAAAGCACACACACGCACGCCAGCCCCACTGGTCTAGTCAATGCAAAACATATCAGGCAATATCACCACTTTTGTGTTCAATAATCTTCATATTATACTTCTCGTTTGGGGAAAGCAAACCTCATTCACTCTGAGTCTATATGGAAATTCATTCAAATACACACGGAGCGAGAGAGAGTGTCTGGGGATCTGAATATCAATCATCTAATGTATTGTATGAGCAGAGCAGAGAAGACTGGACCACTCAGAGCTGCATCTCAAGGACAGACAAAAATAGAGAGATACAGAGCGCAGGGGAGGAAAACTACTGGCAACAGCACATACTGTAGACACTAGACTACTGGATTTTTTGGGGGAATGTATTTTGAAGAAGATTAAGTTGCGTTTTGGTGATGTATGGTTCGTGTTTACGTTATGGAGGTGGGTAACCGGGTTGCTGTTGTTGTGCTATTAAGCCAGTGTTACTGTCATTGTCGTGGTTGGTGTTGTTATATTGTTAAAGGTGTATCCAGGAGGTAGTGTTTGGGGGGCCAGTCAGAGTGGTTGGCGTGGCTACTGTCCAGTATCACCACCTGCTGTAGAGGGATCCTCAAAAACACACTGACTGACCAACGGGAAGGCATAACGAGACTGTCCATTCCAAGGCCACTGTTGCCACGGTGATATAAATAAAATCCTACCGTTGTTATATCAACCACTCATTGTGGTTGATATAACAACAGAGACAAGTGGGGGAAGAGATAGAAAGATGTTGATGGAGGTAGGAACAGAGAGAAGTGGGGGAAGAGATAGAAAGATGTTGATGGAGGTAGGAACAGAGAGAAGTGGAGGAGAGATGCGGAGGCAGAAGAAAGGTAGAAAAGGAGGATAAACCAATCACCATATTGTTACCATCTATTCAATCCCTTTTAGATCTGCAAACGCAGAAGAGGTAGACGCAAGAAAGAGTTAAGAGGAGAATAAGGGAGAGAGACAGTGCAACCGTCGGTAAAGGGTTCTGTGACTCACGCTGATACCGCTGTGTGTGAATCCCCGTCTGAAGCGGGCAGGTTTGAGGTGGGGGTACTCCTCTGTGCTGGTCACCCTGATGCCCCACACCTTCTTCCAGGCATCGTACAGCTGCAGGTGAACTGGGTACACACCCGAGTGGTGGGGGGCTACCGCATAGCCCATGTTAGTGGGGATACCGTGCTCCTAGAGAGAGAGAGAGGGAGGAATATAAGGTAGGCAGGGATAACAATTAAAATCCCAGTGGTGCTAGCTGTGTTAAGCTAAAGTTAGCATTTCTAATTAGGAGCAACATAGTGAGGTGGGCTAATTGCTAGCATCCCACCGCTAGCCTCCAGACAGACAGACAGAGACTCACCATAGCGAATCTCTTGTTGAGAAGCATCTGTTCGGCTAGCACTGACTGGTTGTGGAAGAGGTGGGGCTGCATGTGGCTCCACATGTGGGGGAACCACCAGAACTCATTGACGTAGGAGAGGAGCAGGTCATCCCCCAGGTCCTCCTCATCTGACCCTGGACACGAAGGGAGGACGGGGGAGGGAGAAGAGGAGGATAGGAGGTGAGAAGAGGAACAGTGGAAGAAGGGGAGGACAGGAGGAGGACAGTGGAGCACAGAGAGAATATGAAAAATGAAAAGGGCAAAGAAAGGAGGTTGTCAGGGAATGGACAAGGGTAAGATAGAAGGCGAGGAAGATGATCACAGAGGGAGGAGGACAAGAGAAAACGAGGATTTCTGGTGATAAACCAAGGAGTACTGGAGTATAAACTGTGACGCTATCAGTAATAAGCTTCAGTACACAGATCGGGTACTGTATGAGTGGGGTGCTGGGTTCTCCGGTCTTACCTGCATGGAAGAACTTCCCTGAGAAGCCCAGGTTGAAGGTGAAGTTGGGAACATTGTTACGCAGCGCTCTCTGGGTCTCCAACAGGGCCTGACTCAGAGAGGAGAGGGAAGGGAAGGTCAAAACACACCCGCATGTAAACACACACACAGTCACACACACAGCTGAATTTGTCAATATGCAACTCCCTCCCTGTACACACCCTGCCTTTTTCCTGTACTCTTTTCTCTCCTCCATTCTCTCTCTCCTCTGATCTGAGTGTTTGTTTCATTTGATCTCCGTACTATATATGAATCCACTCACATCTCCCTCTTTCTCCCCAGTCTCCCTCTGTCTCTCCTGCCTTGTCAGGCTGTGTGATTTATTCTTTACACCCCACTGTTCGGATTCCAAGAGAGGAAGGAAGCCTTGATATACTTCTCTACCCCAGCTCATGTGAGGAAGCAGCTCAACTCTGATGGGACACACACAGAAAGATACAGATAACTGAAAAGGTTCTGCTATTCTGTATGTATTGAAATATTCATGGCTATGGTTCTTAAGAGTGTGTGTGTGTGTGTGTCCCGATCGTAACGCTGTAGCCTGTCAACTCTATTTGTTTATTTGGATCCCCATTAGCTTTTGGAGAAGCAGCAGCTACTCTTCCTGGGGTCCACAAAAAACACAAAACATGACAAGTAACAAAACACTGATAGACGAGGACAGTCACACAAATATAACATACAACGATATACAAACAATAATAAATACAATAAAAATAATAATAATACAAAACCAAAAAATTATGTGTGTAAAGGCGTGCGCATGCTTCCCAGCCGGAACAGTTCGGGAAGAGTTTGTGTAAACAGTACCAGTCAAAAGTTTGGACACCTACTCATTCCAGGGTTTTTCTTTATTTATACTATTTTCTACATTGTAGAACAATAATGAAGACTTCAAAACTATGAAATAACACATATGGAATCATGTAGAAACCAAAAAAGTGTTAAACAAATAAAAATATATTTTAGATTTTAGATTCTTCAAAGCCACCACCCTTTGCCTTGATGACGGCCTTGCACACTCTTGGCATTTTCTCAACCAGCTTCATGAGGTAGTCAGTCACCTGGAATGCGTGTCAATTAACAGGTGTGCCTTGTTAATAGTTAATTTGTGAAATGACTTTCCTTCTTAATGCATTTGAGCCAATCAGTTGTGCTGTGACAAGGTAGGGGTGGTATAGAGAAGATACCCCATAAGTCCATATTATGGCAAGAACAGCTCAAATAAGCAAAGAGAAGCGACAGTCCATCATTACTTTAAGACATGAAGGTGAGTCAAAATGGAAAATGCCAAGAACTTTGAATGTTTCTTCAAGTGCAGTCGCTAAAATCATCAAGAGCTATGATGAAACTGGCTCTCATGAGGACCGCCACAGGAAAGGAAGACCCAGAGTTACCTCTGCTGCAGAGGATAAGTTCATTAGAGTTACCAGCCTCAGAAATTGCAGCCCAAATAAATGCTGCACAGAGTTGAAGTAACAGACACATCTCAACATCAACTGTTCAGAGGAGACTGCGTGAATCAGTCCTTCATGATCAAATTGCTGCAAAGAAACAACTACTAAAGGACACCAATAAGAAGAAAGAAAGAAGAGACTTGCTTGGGCCAAGAAACATGAGCAATGGACATTAGACCGGTGGAAATCTGTCCTTTGGTCTGATGAGTCCAAATTTGAGATTTTTGGTTCCAACTGCCGTGTCTTTGTGAGACGCAGAGTAGGTGAACGGATGATCCCCGCATGTGTGGTTCCCACCGTGAAGCATGGAGGAGGAGGTGTGATGGTGCTTTGCTGGTGACACTGTCAGTGATTTATTTACAATTCAAGGCACACTTAACCAGCATGGCTACCACAGCATTCTGCAGTGATATACCATCCCATCTGGTTTGCGCTTAGTGAGACTATCATTTGTTTTTCAACAGGACAACGACCCAACACACCTCCAGGCTGTGTAAGGGCTATTTGACCAAGAAGGAGAGTGATGAAGTGCTGCATCAGATGACCTGACCTCCACAATCACCTGACCTCAATCCATTTGAGATGGTTTGGGATGAGTTGGACCGCAGAGTGAAGGAAAAGCAGCCAACAAGTGCTCAGCATATGTGGAAACTCCTTCAAAACTGTTGGAAAAGCATTCCAGGTGAAACTGGTTGAGAGAATGCCAAGAGTCTGAAAAGCTGTCATCAAGGCAAAGGTGGCTACTTTGAAGAATCTCAAATATAAATACATCTGATTTGTGTAACACTTTGTTGGTTACTACATGATTCCATATGTGTTATTTTATAGGTTTGATGTCTTCACTATTATTCTACAATGTAGAAATTACAAAAAACCCTTGAATGAGTAGGCTTTGTCCAAACTTTTGACTGGTCTGTATATTATGACAACATTGTGTGACGTTTTTCGTTCGTTTTGGGCTTTGGTGACAATTTTTCAGCTGTTCGGGCACACATCTTTTCTGGAGGCAAGTCAAAGTTCAGAGCCAAAGTCTATGCTGCTTCGTCGGTGATTGGTCAACAGTACAGATTAATCAATAAAGTCTTTGTTGTCAATCAACGGGAGACGACTCATTTTCTAGCAATTTTCTTTTTCACTGAGAAATACACTATATATACAAAAGTATGTGGACACCCCTTCAAATTAGTGGATTCGGCTATTTCAGCCACACACGTTGCTAACAGGTTTATAAAATCGAGCACACAGCCATGCAATCTCCATAGACAAACATTGGCAGTAGAATGGCCTGAAGAGCTCAGTGACTTTCAATGTGACACCGTCATAGGTTGCCACCTTTCCAATAAGTCAGTTCATCAAATTTCTGCCCTGCTAGAGCTGCCCCGGTCAACTGTAAGTGCTGTTATTGTGAAGTGGAAACGTCTAGGAGCAACAACAGCTCAGCCGCGAAGTGGTAGGTAACACAAGCTCACAGAACGAGGCCGCTGAGTGCTGAAGAGCGTAGCGGATAGAAATCATCTGTCCTCGGTTACAACAATAAACTGCCTCTGGAAGCAACGTCAGCACAAGAACTGTTCGTCTGGAGCTTCATTTCCATGGCCGAGCGTCCCGCCTCAATCCTAAGATCACCATGCTCAATGCCAAGTGTCGGCTGGAGTGGTGTAAAGCTCACCGCCATTGGACTCTGGAGCAGTGTAAACACGTTCTCTGGAATGATGAATCTCGCTTCACCATCTGGCAGTCCGACGGACGAATCTGGGTTTGGCGGATGCTAAGAGAATGCTTCCTGCCCGAATGCATGATTTTGGAATGAGATGTTCGACGAGCAGGTGTCCACATACTTTTGGTCATGTAGTGTACTACACCAAACAGCTTA